>NW_024429233.1:961821-1015017 GCF_017639785.1 Mesocricetus auratus | reverse complement strand
ATGCCAGGAGTGGCCTGGAAGATAGAGTGGATGGGGGTCAGGCGGGGGATGGGGGTTGCCCCCGGGGACCCAAGCTCAACTAGCTAGCTGGGATCGCTGGAGTTTGGGGCCTGGACTCTTTAGCTGCTCTTAATGTTTTCTCTTTATTCTGTAGGTTTGATATTTTGATTATTATATGGCGAGGTGACTTCTTTTTCTGGTCCAACCTATTTGGTGTTCTGTAAGATTCTTGTATTTTCATAGGCGTATCCTTCTTTATGTTAGGGAATTTTTCTTTTATGATTTTGTTGAATATGTTTTCTGTGCCTTTGAGCAGTATTTCTTCACCTTCTTCTATACCTGTTATCCTGAGGTTTGGCTTCTTCATGGTGTTCCATATTTCCTGGATATTTTGTGTTAGGGATTTGTTGGTTTTGAGGTTTTCTTTGGTTGACGACTGTGTATCCTCTAATGAGTCTTCAACACCTGAGATTCCCTCTTCTATCTTTTGTAGTCTATTGCTGATACTTGCATCTGTTGTTCCTGATCGCTTACCCAGCTTTGCCATTTCCATCATCCCCTCGTTCTGTGTTTTGTTTATTGTTTCTATTTCAACTTTCAATCCTTCAACTGTTTGAGTTGTTTTATTCTTTTGTTTGATTGTTTTCTCTTGGTACTCTAGATTCTTTGAAAGATTTGTTTATTTCTTGAATTTTTCCCCCATTTCATGGATTTTTCTGTTTTTTCCTCTATTTCTTTAAGGGATTTCTTTATTTCTTATTTGAGGTTCTGTTTCATCTTCATAAAATGATTTTTAAGGTTTGTCTCCTCTGCTTCATCTATGTAGTGCTTTTCAGGTCTTTCTGGTGTTGGTTCCCTAGATTATGGTGGAGTCATGTTGGTCTTTTGATTGCTGAGTGAGCTCTTATTCTGCCTTCTTCCCATCTCTTCTTCCAGTGAGTGCTGGTGGGGTCTTTCTGTCTCCACTGGTCTCCTTCCTTCCTGAAGCTGAAGCTGGATTGCCAGAGTTTGAGGCCTGGCTGGGATTGCTGGAGTATGGGGCCTGGAAGGGCTTATGGCTTTCCTGTTTGGGATGGTCTTCTGGATGCCAGGAGTGGCCATGGAAGATCGAGGGCATGGGTGTAGGGCAGAGGATGGGGAGTGTCCCCCCGTAGACCCAAGTTCACCTGGCTGGGATGCGACATATACATTATTATAGGACTAAAAATCCTGAATTTGTAGAGATTGCATGATTGTTTTATAATTTAGGCAAAAATAATATGGACTGATTTTCTGAAAATTTAAAAAGGTATAAGAAGCTAGAATATTGTTAATATTTGAAGGAAAGGGAAAATATAATCTGTTATGTGTATCAGGTGTGTCTACAAGCTCAGGATGCCTCATTCTAATAAATGTTTGATTTAGTGCAATATATTCATACTAATGTAATTTAAGTTTCATATGAAAAAGGCAATTTAAGGAGAAAGGCTGAGTAGAAATTTTGTTCTTCTAATTTTCTAAAATTAATAGGAAGCATTAATACAGAGATTCAGGAACATAGCAAATGCAGCTGTCATACAGACAAAACATCTTAATATACTAGCACAAGGATGAAAACTGAGACGAAGAACCTTGAGAGTATACAGAACAGAAAGTCATTAGGCACTAACAAAAAACTACAAGGTTATATGTATGTTTCAACATTAACAGAGGTCATAAATAATACATAATCATTAGATAACAATGAAATAAAGTAGTAAATAAATGGATATTATAAAAATCCTTCTGTTGGACTGGCCCTGTGGAATGATATCTGCAAAATCTCTTAAGACTTGTGGCAGCCACAGGCTATCCCAAAGGAATTACTGTGAGTGTCCTGTGATGATGGTGCCCTACAAACCATTGACCTTGAGTCAGACAAGTGACTAATTGCAATGAACATTTGATAGTAAAACTGATGGTACAAGGGAGTATATATACTATATGGCACAGTGAATCTTCCAATGACATCAGGATGAATGAAGAGTTTTTGGAGAGGCAGAAAACAGGAGAAATAAATAATTTTTTCTATTGAGGGTTTTCTTTTGGGTTTATTGTCTGTTTGTCTTGCTTTTGTCTGCTTGCCTGCTTCCCCTTCATTTGTTTCCTTTTATGGGGGGGGCTTGGCAGGCATTAAGGGAGGACATGGGGGACACAGAAGTAAGCAGAATTGGGTTACCTGATGTATAACTCCCAAATAGTTGATGATGAAGAAGTTAAATATAAAGCACTTCTATTAAATTAAATACAGTTCTCTATGTCAAATTTTACAAAGGAGGCAACATTTAAAATGAAAAATCTTAGTCTTTTTATTTTATTTAAAATAATAATTACATGAAATCTACCAGCAAAGAAAACCATGTGATGTAATATAATGATTACAAAATATTCAAATAAAAATTCATGTTAAGATTTCACAAACTACCAATCATGGAAAATTTTCCAAAAAGTCTTTATTGTATCATAAGATACTTGACTCCAATACTTGTTGAAGTATGATTCAGAAATAAGTGTTCTCTTAGTTTTCATATAAATATAAATTCTTTCTTAAAAATTCAGAAGTAAAGCATACTGAAAAAAGAATAAGCTAATATTGTTAGAAAAATTTCATTCCAAGTGCAGAAACACAGCTTGTCCTCACATTAACGAATGCAATTTTGACTGTCATTTTACAGAAACGTGATCATTTCAGTGGGATTTGGAGAGCACGTGAATAAAGTAAACATTCTTATGATGCACTCTCAGCAGAGTTGAACTTAAGGGGAAACATCCCTCTTTCAAAAGCATTAATGCACAGACACTTCTGGATCAGAGTTAATCCATAGAACTCAACATGACCCATTGTAAACTGCACATAGATGAAAAGCAATAAGAAGTGCAAATGTCCTCAACACCAGGTCTGCTCAGGAAGCAAACAAAAGCGGTAAAATTAGCAAGATGGTTTAGAATAAGATGTCTTTAGAATAATTTTATTTGATATGAGCAAAAGAGTAGCTAAGCAAAGCATAACACATCACATACTGGTTCGTGTACTTTTTAGACACTTGAAAAGAATATAATTAAAAGCAAACAAAGTGTTGGTGGTGCACGCCTTTATTCCCAGAACTCGGGAGGCAGAGGCAGGTGGATCTCTGTGAGTTTGAAGCCAGTCTGGTCTACAGAGTGAGTTCCAGGACAGCCTCCAAAACAAAACAGAGAAACCCTGTATCCAAAAACCAAAAAGAAAAAAAATGGCTCCACTAAAAAGTCAAAATTGACAAAAAGGATACAGAGCAGATATATGAATGGAGGAATGAACACTTACAGAATGTAAAACTTAATTTTAAAACCAGGGCAGTAGTCATCCTTGGTTGACCTTTATATAGCTTACAATCACAGATGAGTTACTAAGAGAGTACATATCATGGTAATTAAAAGGATGAGACATTCATACATAAAATCAAAGAACAGCATGCCAACAACATATCAAAGATAAGCAGTGTGTTTGCCCCTGACAATCAGCTATGAAGGTCACTGTAAATGTAGTATATCCATGCCCTTGACGCTATGATATGCCTACTAGAATACGATATTTAAAATACCAGAAATAATGTTACCCATTGGAGATCCACTATCCACTATTATAGGAGTATGAGTTGGTTTTGTTCAATAAAGAAAGGATTATATTTTGAGAAACCTGGATGCGTTTTTATTAATATATTGCAAATATCCACCAAAACCCAATCCAAGAATAATTAAATATTGGAATATACTACAAATTAGACCAGAAATGTTAAAATCCTCAAATGGGAATTTATAGATCAATGTAAAGATAGACTTGTCATAAAAGTAAAATCAATAGGTAATGAGATAATGCTGCCCCTCTCCCTCCAGGAAATGAAGCAGGGTTTCAGTCCCTCACACGTTACACTGCAGGGGCTGTGGACTTGACTTGACCAGCACACAGTCTCACAGTCCATCTGCGGTGGTGCTCACCTAAAGGGTATGCACACAGCGTAGGGAGCAGACACCAGGTAGGAATGTGGGACTAGAGTCCCTTTGCAGTGAGTTGTTGGAAGACAGAGTAACACCCATGTGCACTTGTGCAGGGATGGGGCCCGTAGGTGTTTTGTGTCATTACTTCTCCTTCACTCATTTCCAAGGTGTCCATTGCTGCTTTACACAGCTGCAGAGATAATCTATCCAAGAGAGATTCAGTCCAACACCACACATGTGTCTTTCCTATGGTAAATTCCCGCAAAACATTGCATCCATTTTTTTGCCCCCTTTCATGTCAAAGTGTCCGTGAATGTGAAAATATCTAACCCTCAGAGAGAATCAGTGGGAGAAACGGGCATTGATTCAGGGTAAGGGTTTTTATTTTTATTTCTTATTAGTTCATTGATTAACTGCTTGATTGAGTTTTGAGACAGTGACTAATGTAGTACAATTTATTCTCAAAGTAGCTGTGTAGCCAAGAATGAACTAGAACTTTCATCCTCTTCTCTCCACATCCCAATTAGCTGGATGATCAGTGTGCACCACCACAATTGGACTGTTCTGCTGTGGTTACATTTTAACCTTTTCTGATGCAATTTGGTGATGTTGGTTGCACTGTCTTAGTAGAAAGTCTGGTAAATTGGTAGGAATCATGTTTCAGGGCAATTAAAAACATAAGCTTAACTGAAAGCCCCTCGTGTAAGATGCGTGCTTGTGTGCATGTGTGAATTGCAGGCATCATTGCAGTTCACTAGCATGGTTCTACTATGAAAGCACTTGATGTGACTATGGAAAATGATATACAAACCGTTCAATTCATGTCTAAATAGACTGACCTGAACAATCCCACAAGGAACTTGGATGGCAATGGTGCCAGGGAATGTGTGCATCCACACAGCCAAATGGTGTTTAGCTGTTTAGTTGGCAGGACGGGCACCATCAGCAGCAAATATGAGTTCCTAGTGAAAGTAAAATCTGAGGTGACCTCTCACAACATGATGACATGACAGTTCTGAAAAGAGAATTTGCAGGAGATAGTCAAAAAGCCCTCTGACTTTCAGAGGATCTATGAGCACAGTGGTTGAAGTAAAACCTGGAAAGATAGATGGGACTCCTTTAAGCTTATTTTATATTAGCACTAAAGTAATATAATAATAATATTAACAATAACAACAACAACAATAATATGAGTTAGTTCCAGGTGGGATATCTCATACATGTAATCCAGCACTTCAGGCCAGGTTGGGCTACATGGTAAAGTCCTGTCTCAAACAACAGCATCAGTGAATGTGAGTATGATAGCTTTAAAAGTTAACTTGTCAACATGTACTGAGAAATTATCCAGAGAAGATTAGCATTTGGTCCTATCAGTGGGGGAGTTTCTTGATTATTAGTTGACCTAGGTGGCTCTTCATTTCACCATTCTCTACATTGGGCCCTGAACTGTCGAAGAGTGAAGAAAACAACTGAGATCAAGCAAGTAGGAAGCATGGGTGGGTGTGTTTCTCTGTGCTCTTGACAGTGATGACACTGGCTGCTTGGGTTTCTGCTTTGACTTAACCTGAAATGACAGAGTGGAACCTGGAACCCCTTTTACCTCTAATGTGGATCTTGTTCAGTGTTTCATCATGACAGCAGAAACAAAACTAAAACAAGTCATGCCCTTTGTATAGTATCTATGACAAGCACTAGATGTGTAACTGTAGCTATTGCTGACATTGACAGAAGCTATCTATCATGATATGATTCTAGTTCACATCCCTACATATGCGTTATCATACAAAAATACATTACAGACATGCACATACATATTACACATTACAAGCTATACGGGCTCTGCTACATCTCAACCGTTTTATCCTATAAGCGGTGTGCTAATCCATGAAGTAACACACTGTGTTAAGAACTATTTTCACTGGTATTTAGCCCAGTCTTTCTTATATTTGCATTGTGTATTCTGATATTTATCCCATTTTCCTTTCGCCAGTGAGGTCCACTTTCCATCACTTTCCCAAAGTTCAATTCTGGATAGGATTATTCTAACTGTGTGAACTGGTTTATTTCTAGTCATTGAAGGGACCAGACCCTCAGCCAGCCCCCTTGCTTTAGCAGCCATGGCAGGCTGCAGAAAAGACCCAGCAATGAGAAGGCCCGTGAATCAGCAACATGTGCTTACCTGACTTTGCTGGACCTCTTAGTCATTAGGAAGTTAGGGATACCCTCCATGTGACAAGGAACCAATCAGAAGTTAGCTGGTGGGCTCTGGATGAGCTTGATGTTAACAATGATATCCAAAACATAGCAACCACCCTGGGAGGGTCTATAGGCCATAGCAACCATTCCTGACTGGTCAGCTCAAGACAGATTGTTCAAGCTCAGAAGTGCACCAATCCTGAGACTCTTTTGGATCCCTAGACATTCCCCTTGCTCTGCCCCCAATAAAATCCCTGTTCGTAGGTCCCTAGGCAACTTTATCCCTCTACCTGCTGCGTGGGACGGACAGAGGATTCAGAATTTGGGCACAACACTCTTGTAATCTCTTCTAATCAGTATTTCACAAGGTTCCCTAGGTATTGTACTAAAACTCAAATTGGATTGCACCATGTGCATGTTTAAAATCCCATTCTACTTCTCTATTTTTATAAACTTCTAAACTCTGAACTCTACTATTTAAATGAAAACATAAAGACTATATTTTCAGGGATCATTTCTTTATTTTTATGGTTTTTCGAGACAGGGTTTCTCTGGATTGTATTGGAGCCTGTCCTGGAACATGCTCTGGAGACCAAGCTGGCTTCGAACTCACAGAGATCTGTCTGCCTCTGCCTCCCAAGTGCTGGGAATAAAGGCGTGCACCACCAACACCCAGCTTCAGGGATCATTTCTATAATTTTTTAAATTGCATCATACCTAGAAATAGTAAGATGTGTAAAGTCTGGGTAAACTGCAAGTTAGTTTGGAACTTCTTTCCCCAGGATAGTGTGTTGTGACACTGTTTCCAGCCAGCAAGGTGGGGGTGTCTTTGTGATTTCTACTGTTCTATGTGGCTTATTTTGAAAATGTCATCACTGTGACACAGACTAAATAATTAGCAGCATCCGCAGAACATCATGGAATGACTTTAGGTTGTGTCAGTGAGGCATCTGTCTTTTACATCATGAGAGGATGTCACTGCTGTGTGCAACTGTTTCCTTTGTTCTGATGCTCAGGGGGCTTATGGGATGCTCATGAGACTCACAAGGCCTGGGAGGAGTCTGCCTGAGATTTTCTTTTCTTTGTTTTTAATGTTAAATCTCCACTAAAGGAAGGACGACTCTTCAGTGGAGGTCCCTGTGCTCTGTGTAGTAGAGTGTAGTAATGCAATTGCAGTCATGCTTAGTGACCTCTCCCTGATGTGTCTATCTAGGTCATCACACTCCTACTATATCCTTAGAATACAGGAAAGTTCTTCCAGGGCAGCTTGGATAGAAGAGTGTCTTGTGTCTGTCATTATCCCTTCTTTCTGGAATGAATAGAATAAACTCCTGAATGCAGTGCTACCCTAAAGTCAGGTTAGGCAACAGCAACATGATTCTATATTCATGGTTGTGGGTTCATATGAATTAGCCCTAGCAAAGCAATCAAAAAATAATTTTCCCACAGGCAACTTGCAAAGATATTTGAATCGAATTTCTGGTGAATTAAAAAATGGATCAGGAATACCAACCCTCTTAAGGCCATGGAAATTGCAATTTTTTTCTGTGTTTTTTTTCATTCTTTGCCCTTCTGAAAAATTATTTTGTGTTTAAGGACAAATCTTGAATTTACATTTCATTCCAAAAACATCTAAATATTCTGTAGTAGCTCAAGTTACTAGAAAGTTCTTCTAGTTTTAATAAAATTCTGAATGGTAATGAATCACACAAACACTTAAAATCTTAGATGGATGCTGCATGATGGAGGAAATAAATTCAGAGGAGAGCATCTACTGGCCATCACAATAGGGCAGCTCACTTTTCAATGCCTCCATCAGGAGCTCAGTTCTCTGCTTCTTTTTGGAAGGACTCAATTTCTAGTGACAAACTTTCCTGTCATTACAACTTTTCAGGACAATAGCATTCCTGATTAATCTAAGTTATCAGGTCTTTGACACCACTAATAGTTTTTAGACACCTTAACTTTTGTCAAATAACTTAGAACTCCAGAGCAATAATGTGCCATTGTGTTCTTGAGTCCAAGTAGTCACCCAAAGAAGAAAATGCTGAATGCACTTCCAACAGGGCAAGGGGCATAGAAGTCCCTTGGAATTCTGTCTGTAGCAGAGGAGGGAGGGGCTACTGTTGCTGTGTTCTCTAGTACCTGCAGGCTAATGAGCCCCAAGGGTAATATTTGACAGATGAGTCTTTGACATTATGTATCTGCTAATCTTTTACATCTTAGTCCATTTGTTTCTCTGATTGAAAGAAATAGACTCATCAATAAGTAAAAATATTCTTGTTTTTACTGGAGTATAGAGATTATTCATCAAACATAAAATTATATATTTCTAAATATTTGAAATAAACACCTACCTGGGGAGGAACTGATTTAAAAGCATGAGGGAACATTGAAATCAAATTTATTAAAACAAAACAAATTACAAATGACTAGCAAAATGCTTGGCTTCATTGGCTAGGTAAAACACAGGATGATGCTGTTTATTAAGCTGAAGGAAAACATAAGCAGACCATTACATAGAAATATATATGTAATATTGAAGATTTCTTACATGTACAGAATCTAAAGGGTCAAAACTACTGTGAATTGCTTTTCATATTTAGGAATTAGCTTGCAGTTTGTTTTACAAAATGGGAGAGGTGTGCTGGGAGCCATGTGACTTCTTCAGGGAAAAAGGCTTGGGAATAGCATGAACAAGAAACCTTTTGTCAAGGCCTGCAAATGAATAGCTGATATCAAGAGTTGACAGGAACAGTCAGGCAATAGGGAATGAAACAGAATCATAGAAACCCACAATGCCATCATTTATAATAGGTGTGCCAATACTGTAGTAGTCAACACTGTAGGAAGCTGTAAGGAAAGAGATATCAGAACAAGAAATAAGCAATATCAAATATTTAAAGTAAGCTTTACACTTATGTTTTTTACAGGATGATAGGGAGAATCCTGGTATATTCCCCATAGGAAATAGAGTAGTATAGAATGAAAAATAAATTGATTCAGCCTTGACTGATGAGTTGATTGTGAGTTTAGATTTGACTAGAGGTAAATATTTACCACTATAGCTAAAATTCTCTTTTTCTTTGCATGATGCTGTTACCTCAATGCTGCCAGCTAGACACACTGTTACTTGTAGGTGTGCCTAGTTAGAAAACTTCCTTTGTTGCTTGCTATACTGCTTATGTATCTAATATTAAAGCTATGAATCAAGTAGGTAATGATTGCTGGTGGGAAAGTTGAGAGATGGAAAGTTAGTGAGGTAGGAACACAAACTGGAAATTATTATAATTATTGTTAGCAACTTGAGAAACAAATATAATTGTAAAGTTGTTTATACAAAGTATTGAAACTATAAATAAAAATGGTCAGCCTACCTAGGGCTATTTGTTTGAAATAGGTGTTCAGAGTTTTCTTAGTTTCACTGACTTCGCACATCCATGCCAGGTCATTGAACCAGTTAGCAGCAAGGCTCTCCCAGGTGGCATCCTGACTAGGCCTCACTGGAAGATACCTAATATTTGCGGTTTGGAAAAAAATGGCTTCTACCTGTAGAACCTGCAGATACACAGGGAGTGAGTATAGTTGAGTAAGTATAGGTCACCCAAAACGTTTTTGAAGCTTGTAAGGAATTCTTTATGGAGACATAGTCGCACTCCCTTAAAGGAAGAGGCATAAAAATAGGTTCTGATTAGGTTATTGATTTTTTGCAATTTATACAAAAAGTTAGTCCTTTGTTTCCTGGACAAGGAATATTATTCGCAGGAATTTGGGATAATGTTGGAAAGGAACTTTAGGTATGGTATGCTACTTAATGGGGGGAACAGAAGTAGCTGTTACCTCATTTGCTTTGTCAGAATTGGTTAGACATGCTTTGACTCCTGGTATAGAAGGAAGCACTCCCTTGGCCCCTGAATGTTATACAGAAAAAGAAAAAGAAACAGTCTTACAAAATTCCTTTAAAGAGTCTTTAAAGGGCTCCCAGCCTAATATCCTCTTTAAAAAAGTAAGGTTTTTGAAAGTGAGATGAGGAACCTGGCCTCCGGGACCAATTTGATTTAGAAGAACAAGTTGGCAAATATCACAATCCAGGTTGCCCCCCTCCTACTACTGCAAATGTTTTCAAAATGTCTCAATGCCTTCTGCTCCCTTGATGAGTAAGGAAGTATTTTCTCAAGTGACTGATAGATAAGTCTTCCACAGCTTCTGTTGACATAGGAATCAAGAATCAAGGGATAGTTGAAACAGGCATAATAAGGAGACATTTATCTCTCCTGTTCTCCAGTGATGTATTATCTTAGAAGTGAGTATAGTCTTATATGGGAATCACTTCCTTACAAATTGCTAAGAAAATTCAAACAAGCAACTCCTGATTATGGTCCTATTTCTCTGTATGCTTTAATCTTGGTAGAAGGGCTGATGTTTAGTTTGATGACTCCTTAAACTGGTTCCAATTCACTAAGACCTGCCTAACTGGGGAAAATGTTCTGTAATGGAGAATGAAATATGAAGAACTTGCAAAAGAAGTTTATGAAAGTTAATAGAAGAATGGGTACTGTTACTATGGATATGTGCTTCATTGCTGTTGATGTAAGGTCAGCTTGTTTTCAAACTAATGAAAGCTCTGCTAAGAAAGTGGAGTTGAGGGCTGTTTTGAAGGTGTTTCAATCTTTGCTTAATCAAACTTTTAGTCTTTATACTGGTTCCTGCTATATTGCATATTTGTTTCCCTATCTTGAAACTGCTACATTTCCTGAGTCATAGACTGGCAGCAATTGTTTTTCATTGTTGCAAGAATCACAGTCCTTAATTTGAGCACAGACATTGTCCTATTTTGTGGGTCACATTAGTGCCCATTCCCAATATCCCGGGCCATATTTATTCTGATTGGCTTACACATTTATCTGTCGGTTCCATACAGGAAGCCACAAAGAATCAAGCATTGCATCACCAAAATGCCGTACAGTTTCATCTTCTTCATGAAGCAGCAGGTGTTATAATTAGAGACTGTGCAGTATACCCAACTACTTTTATTTCTCTGCCCATAGTTATAATACCCTGAGGACTAACACTTAATGATATTTGGCAGATGGATATGGCACATGTTCCATCATTTGGAAGTTCGGCTTATGTCCATGTCTATGTGGAACCTATTCACATTTTATTCATGGTACTGCCAGCAAAGGAGAGGCTGATAAAGATGTAAGCCATCACTTATTTGCTTGCTTTACCGTGCTGACTTGTCATAAGTCATTAAAAACGGATAATGCTCCTGCTTATACTTCAAAGGCCTTTTTTCTATTTTGTGCCATATTTACAATTTCACACTCAACTGGAATTCCCTATAATCCTCAGGGACAGGCCACTGTGGAACGTTCTCTTCAGATATTAAAATTCAAACTTCATAAATTTCAACCAGAACATAAATATTTCATATTTTAAATCGTGCCCTCTTTGTACTTAATTATCTTAATGTAGACTCAGAAAGCTTTTCTGTTACTGACATATTCTGATTAAATAAAAATCCTATGGGAACATTTATTGACAGGAGAGAGGAAGAGGCCCCGGATGTCCTCTTGACTTTTGGAAGAGGATATGCTCATGTAGTTCCTCAGGATTCTGAGTTACCACATTGGATTCCAGACTGTTTGATCCATCCATATGGTGGACCCTACAATTCCACCTCTACCCTGCTGAACTGAAGATACCACAGACCTCTTTTTGCAGCCCCAGCCACCCCCTCAGCCACTGCCATTGACCATGGAGGAGGAGACAGAGGATTAGGACTCATATGAAGCTGTTGGTTCACTTCCAAATTTGTTTTCCCAGTTTAGCTTGCAACCAAAACGATGCGCCAAGGCAACCCAGAAGGTTTCCTTACCAACATGGGGCCTAATCAAGGTACTAACATCACATGCTGAAGCAATGCTTCAGAATCAAGGAGGAGAAATAACCTCCACCTCAGTTTTTTTTTGTTTATTTATTTTTTTTGGCTATGATTGTTTGCTTACCGTCCTCGTATTGTTTTCCTCTGTACTGTTAAGCAGGGCCCAGGAACAATATTGGACCTATGTCCATGAACCAATTTTGTTTCATCCTGCAATTTGGGATGATGAGGAAATTAAGGTTGTGGCAAATGATTCCAAGTTAACGGGGGTGGGGTGGTGGTGACCAAGATGCTTTTGTACATCATGGGGTTTCTGACATTTTAATTGATACGGGCTATGTGTGAACAGACTGCCTTATTTGTTTCTCCTCTGCAAGAGTTTCTCCTCCCTCAGGATGTATTAATCTTTCTTTAGGACTTTATTATCCGATTCCCCTAGGGGTGGTAGATCCAGGGACAATAGTCATTTTTAGACAGTAAGATTTGTATCCATAGCAGATAGACTCCAAAAGCTTTGGCTATGACCTAAGAAAAACCTTCTATTAATATGTCTTCTTGGATAAATAATGCTAAATACAATCATAGCTATTAGTCCTATCACAGGGTTGACCTATGTTTTCCTTGATAAAGGAGTCATTTGTACAATTAAGGATATAAATGATAAGATTTATGACTGGTCAGTTTTCAGTCCAGGTGTAGATCATAGAAATTATTTTATTTCATATCCCTCTTTTTCTTGGCCTGATGACCTTATTTTAAAGCCAACTCCTGTGAATCATTGATTTTCTCCAGGGTAGGCCATTCCTATGCTTTTGTCTAAATCTTTGGGTCGCCTCATTCATCAAAGACATTTATATAAACTCTTTACAAATACTAAGTTTACTGTTATTAAAAGAGCTTCACAGATGGTTGAGAGGGCACATGCTCATAGGATTTTCTGAAAGATATGGAGGCAGGAGGATAACCAGTTTGGGGACAGCCTAGGTTACGCATTTTTCCAAAATAAATAAAATATTTTCCAGACAGTGGTGGCAGGCAGATCTCTGTGAGCTCCAGGCTAGCCTGGTCTAAAGAGCAAGTTCCAGGACATGCTCCAAAGCTACAGAGGAACTCTGTCTCTCAAACCAAAATCAATCAATCAATCAATCAATCAATCAATCAAAGTAAAATGACCTTCACAAACCTCTCCTATTTATTCTGGTTTACAAACCTGTGCTACTGCACCTTTTGTGTGTGTTGTTAAAGGTTTTGCTTGGTTCACTTACAGTTTCAAATTATGAAACTATTTACCAAAATTTTTGCCATGACTGCTTCATTACTAATTGTATCAACCTAACAATGTCTCCAGGTTCCGGTTGTCTGTCAATCTCCCTATATCCTTCTTCTTGATATGCTTTCTTGACCTTGGTGTGATGATCTGGTAATTTATGATGTAGAAACTATTATTAATCTGTTTTCTGGTTCTAAAAAAATTATTGCAGTCCTGATTCTGGGTATTACGGCTTTAATTTCTATCATTGAAACTATAACTGCTTCTGTCACGGCACTTGTAACATAAATACATATGGGTGGTCATATTCATACATGGTTTAAAAACATTTCTGTTGGACCCCAGCCCCACGGGGTCTCTGTGAGTTGCTGGTCAGCCTACAAGTGCGTCCTCTTTTGCAGTTCTAGTGTATCCTGTTTTCTAGATCTGGCTTGCTTCCCCGGCCTTGACACACTCTCATATCAACATCTAGCAGGAGGAAAATACCTCTCTTCCACCTGGGGTTTTTCAACTGTGCTATAAGCCTGTATATAAAGCTGCTCCCTCCTACATAAGAGAGACCTCTTAGCACTTGCAATAAAGACAAACACACATACAAATGCTCCTAGCAACAAATACAGCATATGCATTCTCTTAGTACTAGCAGCTGGATGTCTTGTCTTTCTTTTCCTTATACCTTGAACTTCCTTGTGGCACTGGTGCTACACATTTCTATTGTTCTCTTTACATAAGAATCTACTTATAAGGACCTTGTTAATCAAGCTAATGCATTGGAGTCTTATACACAGGTACACAGATTGAAGATATTCAGGTTACATTTACTGCATTTGTAATATAAATTATAATGGATTTGTGTCACAGCATTGACTTACAATGACTTTGATGTCCTTGGGACAAAATTCAGGCTCATATTAGAGGTATAAGGAATAGTTCTAACATAGATAGAAATATTCCTTCTCTCCATCAACAAATTGTACTATTTTCCCATGTATATCTTCAGATGTCCTCTGCCAAAAAAAAGCACCTCATGTTTTAAATTTGCATACCCGTTTTGTAATTGTAAATACTTTTGGACATTTATTATTAATTTGACAGTTGTTCTTGGTTTGTAACAATATACAGCACACTTGTTGAGAGTATAGGTAACTGTTTATTGTAGAAGTTACTTACAAGAGAAAATGGCCAAATAAGTTGAGTCAGCAGCTTTTGCCACAGAATGGGAGGTCAAAAACAGCATGCATCTCTCCTGCATTGCCCTTTGTTACCACCTCCACACCTGCCTCTAGCCATGCCCAAAGAGGGCATGGGTAGCAGTGTAGTTCACTGCCCTTTCATTACCACATCAGTACATGCCTCTAGCCATGGCTAGCAGAGCAGTCCTAATGTCTCTTCCACTTTTATTCTAGAGAAGATATTTAAGCTTAAAACAAAACTAAGTTGTGTCAATGAACAACATGTCTCAAACATCTATCCCATCTAGACCTAAGCTTATCTGAAAGAAACACCCATGTCTGAATACCTCCTTCCAATCCCAACCATAAAACAATTGAAAACTGGCACTAACAGGTGTAAACTATCTTGCAATATCAACAATAGGGAGAGGGGGGCGTGGAATTCTCAAAACTACTTCCTGCTGAAATGGGACAATGACAATCTCATGGGAACCTGTGGGAAGAAAAATGTTAGTGTAACAAGAATTTTAATTTGGCAGGAGATGCTTGATTGAAGTTCTTGACTAGAGTTCTAGTGTTGATTGAAGCTCTTGTCTGATGTTCTGGCCAGATTTTAGGAGGTGCACTGTATCAACTCCTTGGTCTGGAGTTGTGTCAAGTGATGTAGTTCCAAGCCGGTTTCAGGATGGTGCTTGTCATGTGGAATCGATGGTGTGGGGCCCAATTTTCTTTTCAAAGCGGTTGAAGATTGCTGTCAGGAAATTACTTGTTCTCTGAAAAACTCAAAAATTAATGTTAACAAAGACATTTTCAACTCTTATATGTATGCATACTGGGAAAGGCAACAATAGGGAAGATAGTAAACATGAAGTAGATTAGACTTTCAGAAAAAGAAATCCACAGATGACAGTCCCTAATTTTGCTTTCTTCTGTCTTATATCAATGGCTCTTTCATATAATACAGAAATTCTGAATTTTATTTAAACGTTTGCTTTAATTTACAGTAGGATAGCCAATCCAACTCCAAAGTCAGCTTCAGGTACATGAATGGGGACTAAAGCATATTAAGAAACAAAGAGAAATGGGAATTATAAAAACAATACAGAGAGATTTAAACTTTGATAGCACACAGTGAGTTATTGTGTGTTTGATGGTCCTCAGGATAGATATCCATTCTTCTTCAGGTATCCATACATCCAGTATTTCTTTGTTGAGTTTTCCTGTGAAGACAAAAAAAGACATTTTCCTTTTATGAGGTCACTTTACTCATTGTAGAATATGACCTTGTAAATGAGCTATCATCTTTCCTCCTCCTGAGGTGTCTTCTGTTGGGATCAAATCTTGATTAATTTTGATGGAATCCAAAAACCCTTCCCCAACATAACACATATCCTGGTTTCCAGACTGAGGTCATAACATCCTTGAAATAGACAGGTTGGTTCAGTTCAGAAGTTTTCTCTGTAGTCCAGTATCTTTCTGCAGCAGTTTGTCCTTTTCATTAGTATTAAGAAAATTAAACATTAGTAAATAATTATGTAATCTATGTTTGAGTGTCTTTGTTCCCCCTGGCTGTTTATGAAGCATTTATTTTAAGGTTTCATTAGATCTTTCAACTACTGCTTGTCTTTTAGGATTGTAAGGTATAATAGCTACAAGTTTTATATTATAATATTTGAAAAACTGTTCCAATTTGCTGGAGACATATGCTGGTGAATGGTCAGTTTTTATTTGTGCAGGTATACCCATAAGAGCCATCACCTCTAAGAGGTGTGTGATAACAGAATCACCCTTTTCAGAGTTGAGAGCAGTAGCCCATTGGAAGCCTGAGAATGTGTCTATGGTATGGTGTACACATTTCAAACTGCCAAATTCTGGAAAGTGAAAAATATTCATCTACCAAATTTAATTTATGCGAATGCCTTTGGGATTACTACCTGTTGGTAACAGAGTTTGATTATAGAATGAGTAAATGGGGCAATTTCTTAGTATTTCCTTGGCTTTTTCCAGGTGATAGAAAAAAATCCTTCATTAAACCTTTGCTGTTAACATAGTGTTTTTATGAAATTCTGAAGTTTCCAACACAGTTCCTATTAATAAATGATCAATCTCATCATTGCCTTGTGCTAGAGGACTTGGCAGACACGTATGGGATCTGATGTGTGTTATATATATAGGATGAGTTCTGTTTCTGATGGTTTCCTGTAATTGTAAAAACAATGAGATTAATCTTGTGCCATCATGAACAAATACTGTAGTCTCAATGTGCAAGACAACTCTCTCTGCATACTGAGAATCCATAACTATATTGAGATGCTCTGTAAAGTCTTTAAGTACCATGAGAATGGCGTACAACTCTGCCTTTTGTACAGATTTGTAATGGCTTTGAACTACTTTACTTATATTTCCTGATTTTATACCAGGCTTACCTGATTTATTTGCATCAGTGTAGAAGGTAAGATCTAAAGAAACAGGCATTTTTATTACAATTCATGAAGAATACAAATTGTTTTCTTTATGAAATTGATTCTCCCGGTTTCGGGATACTTGTTACTAATAGTTCCCAAAATGTTACTGCAAGCTATTTGCCAATACTCATTATCTTTCCATAAGGAGAAAAATTACTCTTTAGTTAAAGGTACAATAATTTCTGCTGGGTCTCTTTGAGTCAGTTGACGAAGCCTTAACTTACCTGTTAATATCAAAACTGAGAACTTTTCTACATATGTCTCTTCCTACACTGGTTGAATTTTAATTTTAACTATTCTGTTTTCTGTCTTGTACAGGAAATTAAGACTCACACTTTGCATAGTCCTTCATGAAGTTCAATAGCTTCAATTAAAAATAAAAAAGGGACATTCTGGAAGTCATGTGCCTTCTTCAGGAGAGAAGGCCTGAGAATAACAGGAACAAGCTCTTCTTTTGGCAAGGCCTGGGAGAATTTACCTCACTTTTTGCAAGGCCTATGGGTTGTTCACTATATAATTCTGGGCATGACTCCAGGAACATACATGCTACCTACTCTCCTTGCTTTCCTTACACAAATCATATGTTGCCTCTAGTTTCACTTTCTTAGAGAAAAGATGAAATGTCTATTACATTAGGAAAACTTTCCACTGGGTGAGATAGAGAGGATGTTAAAAAGATACCATGAATCTGATTCACCTTCTGAAGTCTTTGATATTTCATGTGGGATCATGAATTCAGGATTGTTAAGAACAAGATGCTGCCTTTCTAGTGGACCGTGTGACTGGTCTGGAAGTGTCACAGTATTTCAAAGCATTGCAAATTTGCATAAATATTCAGGAGAGAAAGATTCTAACCACAAGAGTCTAAGAGTAATGCAAGTGAACAGATGATATTAAGAGTTAATGGGGACAGTCTAGGAACAGGAAATGAAGCACAATCATAGAAACCTACAATGCCATCATTTCTAATACTGCCAATACGGAAGGAGTCAACATGTAGGAAGCTGAAAGGAACGAGAGATGAGAACAAGGAATAAGCAATATAAAATATTACAGTTAAGTTTTTAAATTATGCAGTTTACAGGATGATGGTATGTGCCCCATAGGACATAGCATAGTATAGAATGAGGAATGAATTGATTCAGCATTGGCTGATAATTTAGCTAGAGCTAAAATTCTCTTTTAAGTTGCATGATTCTGTAACCTCAATGCTGCCAGCTAGACACACTGTTCTACTTGTAGATGTGTCTAGGTAAAAAACTGCCTTTGTTGCTTGCAATACTGCTTATGCCTCTGACATTAAAGCTATGAATCAAGTAGGTAATTATTGCTAGTGGGAAAGATGGAGAATGGAATGGGAAGTGAGGTAAGGGAACAAACTGACAGTTATTGTAATTATTATTAGAAGCTTAAGAAAACAAATATAATTATAAAATTGTTCATACAAAACAATTGAGAGTGTATAAATAAAAATACATCAGGCTATCTGGGCCACTTGTGTGAATCAGGTGGTCAGAGTTTTCTTCACTTTGTGAATTTCACACATCTGTCCTAATTCATCTGACCCATTAGGAGGAAGTCTCCCGGCACTGGCATTTTTGTGATTATTCTAGTTGCCATATGTGTTTTCCATAGACCTGTTATTAACTTAAGTGATAACAGCAGTAGAGACACTGAACACATGAGCAATCATAAGTACTTTGCAATTTTATGTGAGTATGTTAATGAGATAAATGTGAAGATTTTGCATGACACATAACAGCTGGAAAACAGTAAATGAAGCCAAATTGGCAACAGTTATCTTTAATTAGCATGAATTTGTGCAGAATCTTATCCTTTAAGTATTGGTTTCCAATCAGAGATATAATGTAGAAAGAAAATAATATAGCCCTTTTATTAACAATTTACTTTTGCTGACTGTTGCAAAAGGAGATGATGAGGAAGATCAGAGACAGAGAAAGAGAAAGAGAGAAAGCTTTAGTCGAGGCTACAAGTGTATCCTGTACCATGTATGTAAATAGGAACATGAACACTGAAAAAATCAGAATATTAGACTTTCCTTCCTAATCACTGGTATTCATTTATTTATTTTGTTAGATTACAGATTGAACTATAAGTAAACAACATTAGTAATTGCGTACATGTTTGCTACCATTTATATATATTTTTAATCCTACCACTAGAGAATAAGACCACTAACACTGTTCAAAGCCAAATCTGAAGCAAACTTTAGTTAAATTCTGGCCAGGTTGATAGACTCTCTGGATAGGTCCATCTCTGATTTCCCAGAAAATGGCCCCTGAGTCACAGTTTGCAGGGATGAGAAGGCAAGACCCACAATTCACGGCATTTCCTATCAGATCCAATAAGGGCAAGCATGCAACCTGATGTGTTTCCTGCTGGTGAACTTCTTATCCACTTGTGATCAAGCACATCTGATGTATTTGGGTCAAACAAACTTGTTTAGGGGAAAGTGGAAATATGTGGCTTCTTATTTTTCATAAACAATAACCTCCAGCATTTCAGGAACTAACTAACTGCCCTTGGGCAAGGGCCTTGCAAATCAGAGGCACTTTTGTTTCTTTGATGCTGGCACAGTATTTAAGACTTAAAATGTAACTTTGGCTATCACAGGATCTAAAAGCAGAAATGTTGGTTGAAAATATGATTTTCCCCTTGTGTATAAGAGTCAGTTTAAACATCTACCAGCCATGAGTGGTTCTGCTGAATGACTCTCACATCACATGTTTGTGCCAGTTTTTTTCGGTTCAATTAATTTTGAATTTGGGGCATTATAGTTCACGTATTTATTCATTTAGGGGTCATTCCTGAGTAATCCAACATTATATATTTGAAATTTAAATTAGTTGCTAGGGACTTAGTACTCTGAGTAGGTTTCTGTATCAAGAGTGTTTTATCTATAACTATTTCCATTTCCTGGGATTATCTTTGTGCTTTTATACCTCTTATGAAAAATTTAAATGTAGAGCAAAGTTAGTAGGTTTTGAAAGTGAAATGAATATTGACACTATTAGATATCATGAGGGAACCTATAGGTTGTTTGGACTGAATATAGCAAAGTATATTTTTATGTGGTATAATCTTGTACTGAACATAAAACAATTATGAATATAAAAGAGTTTACCCATGTTCCTGTGGGTACCATCTCATTCATGCCAACACAAGGAGCCCAGGTTCAATTTAGTGATCACTAAGCAAAAGCAAAAAAGATTTTAAAGTGTGTTGGGAGCACACCTGATATAGGCATTTGCAACTCAAATGATAGACATAAAATGAGTAGCGATAATAATGCAATGGATTGATTGTTGGGCTCTTAATGACATGTGAGTCATTAAAATAAAATGACACACTATGCACACCCCCATGGAGGGCCTCACCCTCCCTGGAGAAATGAGGGGATAACGGGGGGGGCACGGGAGGAAGGGAGGGAATGGGAGAGGGACCTGGAACTGACTTGTGAAGCAACCTTGTTTCTTATCTAAATTTAAACTGGAAAATAAAATTTAAAAAAATATTTTGCCATTTTAATAGACATATATCTATGTAATATATGCCAATATTTTTAGCATAATTACATATCATAGAAAATCATAAATAAACATTTTATGAAGAAAAAAAATAACCATTCTACTTGTTCTATGTAATTAAACCTAAATTAATGTATCAGTAACATTTAAAATTTGAAAGAAGGTTTTCTGTTAATTTAAGTTCTTTCCTAAGTTCTATTTTCAAGACAGTCTCATTTCCATCATTCCTCAATTTTGTTGATGTTAGTGTGTCTTTAATAATGACTGCAGAGACTGTTCAGCTATAGGTAGGTTTCTATCATCTTGTCTCTTTTAATATAACTTATTATTTTTGTGTCTGGAAGTTTCTGATTAAAAATAGTACTTATAAAATATGTAAGACTGGGTCCATGCCTAGGCAATCTATGTGGCCTTGGGTAGTAAGTAGGTCAGTATTTATCCCTGGCATACAAATGGTCTTTGGTGCCAATCCCACAATAAGAGATGCTCTCTCACCCTGGAATCTTGGAGGAGGGTCTAGGCCCTGTCCTGGATGAAATGACAGACTATGGACACTTCCATGGAGAGCATCACCTTCCCTTGGGAAAGGAGGGGGTATTGGGGTAGGGTTGGTGGGAAGGCATGGTAGGAGGGGAGGGAAAGGGAGAGGGAACTGGGATTGACATGTGAAGCAACATTGTTTCTAATTTAAATTTAAAAATAAAATAAAATAAATAAAACACAGGGTCTGTGGAGATCCCTCAGTGGATAAAATGCATGCAATTTTTACATGAAGACCTAAGTTCAAAGAGCTCACC
Organism: Mesocricetus auratus; assembly: GCF_017639785.1. Lineage (NCBI taxonomy): Eukaryota > Metazoa > Chordata > Mammalia > Rodentia > Cricetidae > Mesocricetus > Mesocricetus auratus. The sequence continues at coordinate 993,689 of NW_024429233.1, read as the reverse complement.
TAAAGTCAGTACATGATGGGAGGCAGAGAAGTTAGGGTCGCAGAAGCTTTGGGCTACTAAGCCTGTTTTCCTAAAATAATGACCCATATAATTTAGGCAATTCTTATTATATTGAGTGATTGAACTTTCCCAATAAGCATTCACTTTGAAACAGTATAAAAGACCCTTACAATTATGTATTTATGCATACATATGTGCATCTGTATAAACTATTAACATTTACATATATATAGATTTGACATCGGATTGTTTTTTTAAAGGAGTTATTTCTAGATGCAAAACATCAGCATACCTGAAAAGTTACATATTTCACTGATCTAGTTACTTCAGAATTCTGCAGCTATTGACATAATACCCCTTTTCAATGTTTATTTTGTCTAGTGAATTAGATTATCAAGTTGAAACCATGAAGTTTGAAAGCAGAAGATCATGACTATAAAGTAAAAGGAGGTGAAGAAGGTCATTTCATATTAATCACTGGAAAAGTCCATCATGAAGTCCAAATTCTAAACATCTCTGCACCAATACGAAGGTAGCCACATTTGTAAAAGAAACATTACTAATGCTCAACTTGCACATAAAACCTGACAAACTTTTATACTAGGCGACTTCAACACCCCACTCTCACCATGAGACAGGACCACCAGAGAGAAACGTAACAAAGAAACAAAGGAACTAACTTATGACCCAATTGGGAATAACAGGCATCTATAGAATATTCCATACAATACACAAAAGAATACACCTTCTTCTCAGCACCACATGGAACCTTCTCTAAAAATCAGCCACATACTTGGAAACATAGCAAACTTCAACAGATACAAGAAATAGGAATAACCCCCTGTATCCTATGGAATCACCATAGTTTAAAGTTAAAATTCAACAACAACACAAATTGCAGAAACCCTACAAATCTCATGGAAATTGAATGATGTGCAATTACATCAGACCTGAGTAAAGGGAGAGATAAAAAAGAAATCAAAGTAATCTAAATCTTAAACATAACAAAATAAGCAACAGTGAAATGACTTCACTTGCTCTAAAATAATTGAAAGTTGCTTTGAACAAGTATGTTTGATTTAATTTGAAATCCACTTTTTTATATATTAGGATATCTACACCAGGTTGTTTCCTGTGTCCATTTGTTTGGAAAATCTTTTCCCAACCATTTACTCAGAGGAAACATCTGTCTTTGATGTTGAGATGTCTTTCTTTTATACAGTAGAAAGATGGATTATTTCTTCATATCCATTCTGTTAACCTTAGTCTTTTTATAGGCAAGTTAAACCAGTGATATTGAGGGATATTAATGACCATTGATTGTTATTTCTTGTTTTGGATTTGTTGGTGGTGGTGGTATTATGTGTGGATTCTACCCATGACCTCCTTTTTTTCTTTTGGTGTTTGGTAAAGTTGGATTACCTATTACCTATGTGAGTGTAGTTGTCTTATTTGGGTTGAAGTTTTCCTTCTAGTACTTTCTGTAGGACTGGATTTGAGGATTCATATTGTTTACATCTGCTTTTTTCATGGAATATCTTGTTTTATCCATCTATAGTGATTGAATCATTTGCTGTGTGTAGTATTTTAACCTGGCATGCATGTTCCCTTAGCATTTGTAGAACATTTATCCAGGAGTTTCCATAGAGATGTCAGGTGTAATCTGTGTAGTTCTGTTTCTTGGCCCTTTTCCTTTGCTGCTCTTAATATTTTTCTTTGTTTTGTGAGTTTGGTGTTTTGATTATTATGTGTCAAGGGGAATTCTTTTTGTGATCCAGTCTATTTGGTGTTCTCTAAGCTTCTCATGCTTTCATAGGCGTATCCTTCTTTAGACTGTGAAAGTTTTTCTCCATGATTTTGTTGTATATGTTTGCTGTACCCTTGAGCTGTATTTCTTTATCTTCTCATATACCTTTTATTCTTAGGTTTTGCCTGTTCACAGTGTCCCATATTTCCTGGATATTTTGTGTTAGGGATTTGTTGTACTTGAGTTATTTTTGGTCGACGATGGTATTTCCTCTAGTGAGTCCTCAACACCTGGGATTCTCTTTTCCTTCTCTTGTATTCTATTAGTTAAACTTACATCTGTAGTTCATGATCATTCACTCAGCTCTTCCATTTCCAGGATTCCCTCATTCTGTGTTTTCTTTATTGTTTCAATTTCAACTTTCAGGCTTTGAACTGCTTGAGTTGTTTCCTTCAGTTGTTTGGTTGTTCTTTCTTGACTTACTTTGCATTCTTGAATAGATTTATTTCTTGAATTTGTTGATTTGTCTTTATCTCTATTTCCTTTCATTTTTTGTTTATTCTTTCATTTCTTTAAAGGGTTTTGATCATTCCTCTTTCAGTGTCTCTAACATCTTCATAAAGTTCTCTTCTGCTTCATTTGAGTTGGCATGTTCACGTTTTGCTGGTGTAGCGTCCCTCGATTCTTGTAGTATCATATTGGTCTTTTTGGTGTTGAGTGTGTCCTTATACTGTCACCTTTCCATCCCTTCTTCAACTGGAGGCAGTTGGGATCTCTCCCTCTCCTCTAGTCTCCCAGTGGCATATCTGGGCCAAGACTTCAGTGTAGGCAAGTCTGGATGGTCTGGCCTCTCCTGATGTTCTCCTCACTCAAGTGGAGGGCATAGGGGGTCCAAGACTCAAGTGGAGGATGGAGGGCAGAAGACATGGGGGACCAAGACTGAGATGTGGCCAGACTCTGGGTGATCTTTCCTGCCTGGGTGTGTCCACTAAATGCAGAGCAGGGACAGGAAGTTCCAATTATTTTTTAATTGGAAAATTACCATTTCATTGTATAGAGCAAATATAATTTTACCATGTGAGGAAATAAAGTGCATTAATTAAAATAAGTATTACTGCATTAATTGGAAAATGTCCTTCCGGGATGGATTTGCCTATGTAATTTTATTTGAATTCACACTTCTCCTGATGTACCAGGAATTTTGCCACCTCAGAGTTGCTGATATGGAAACAAGGAAATTAAATAACTTGCTCAAGGTTACAATATTTTGTTTTGTTTTTAGTTGCTGAGTGGTTTTCAAGACAGGGTCTCATGTAGATGAGACTGGCCTTGATTTCTGCTTTCTCCTCTCTCTGCCACCTAAGTACTGTTGATTACAGTTTGTGCTGCCTTTCCTGGCTGCTTATTATTAACAAGTCAGATTTAGAAATTAAATATTAACAGGCCAGTCTTATCCTCTCCCTCAATTTGACTATACCTTAGACAACTTATTCTTCCTGTGCCTGTCAGCTTCCTAAACAGATGGGAAACAGATAATATCACACTTCCTTTATGAAACTTGTAGGTTTAACTCTTTTCTGCGCCTTTGTGACATGTATGTCCTTTGTTTTTCTTTTCAGGAAGTTTCACTCTTAGAACTGCCTCCTGCAGGACACAACATTCTCCTGTGTGAGCCAGGCTGTGAGACTGAATCAGACAGAAGATGCTTCTAAGAGTCTAAGTGAACAGTGAGCTGTCAATGGCTACATGCTGTGATTTGAATTTTGAAGGTTGATTATGTGTGGAAAGATTATGTTGGGAGATGAAATTGTATTTCCCTTTTCTTTAAAGTTATAACCAATTATTTTCAACTACAATAAAGAGTTTTATGCATAGCAGCACGTACATGTGTATATATGTGTGTTTCCAAACTCTGAAATATGCTGTTTAAGTCTACTGGTTCATTCTAGTACACATACACTTTTATTTAACCATTTAACCCACAATACACAGAGAGAGAGAGAGAGAGAGAGAGAGAGAGAGACAGAGACAGAGACAGAGACAGAGACAGAGACAGAGACAGAGACAGAGAGGGAAAGAGAGCACAGACACAGGCACATACACACCAAAATGTCATGTGTAGATGTTTGGCATAGAGATACATGATATATACATTTTTGTACATAGGGGAAAGAGAGATAGATGACTAAGCAGGTAAGAATTCTCGTTGCTCTTACAGAAGATTGTCCCCAGCATCCACCTATATCAATTGGCTCATAATTGCTGTTACTCAGTTTCTAGAGCATCAGATGCCTTCTGACCTCTGAAGGCCCTTACACACATATGCAAAGATATACAGTATGCTTGATAGTGTTGTGTCAATATGACACATAACTAGAGTTATCTGAATTAATATATCAGTAAATGAGAAAATGCCGCCATATGATCCAGCTGTAGGACAAACTCATTATGGCTAGTGTCATACCTGGGCTAGTGGTTTTGAATTCTCTAAGAAAGCAGGCTGAGCCAGCCATGGGAAGCAAGTCAGTAAGCAGCATCCCTCCATTGTCTCTGAATCAGCCCCTGCCTCTAGGATCCTGTGTTTCATTTTTATTCCTAAGCACATGCAATCTGAATCAGAATTTATCATTACCATTTTGTTCCTTTTGGATCAGTATTCAGATACATAGAGACATTCCTAGTTAATGCCAAAGTTAAGAAACTAAAGCACAGTGAAATTGTTGGACTCCTCAAGCTCAGTTAATAACTGACACAGAGAGGACATAAAGAACCACCTAAAAATCTTCCACATCTTCCATTGAAGTGAGAAGTCTAAAACTCCTTGCCCTGAGTTCTGCCATATTAACTTCAGGCTCCATTTTACCTGCAGGGTAAAATGAAGTTTAGGTTCCCAAACCCTAGGGGAGCTGAGAACGTTCCATGGCCTGAAACCTCCCTAAACCATAGAAATAGTCATTATTCATCTTTATATTTTTTTGGTTTTTTCGAGACAGGGTTGCTCTGTATTGTTTTGGAGGCTGTCCCAGAACTCCCTCAATAGAGCAGGCTGGCCTCGAACTCGCAGAGATCCACCTGTTTCTGCCTACCGAGTGCTAGGATTAAAGGTATAAACCACCAAAGCTCGGCGCATCTTTATTTCTTTATAAAAATTATGGCAGTTACTAACCAAAGAAAGAATGAAGGAATCTGATTGGTTGGACTGAATGACTCACATTATATATTGAATGACAATGATGGAACATTCAAGGAAGACCCTAATCTCTAAATCCTGACTGGTAAAAAAATGTAACTGTAACTTGGAAATATTTGTGATTTTTGTAATCTTAAATCCTGTTCCAGCTCCTCCTGGGGGCTATAAGTAGTAACAAGTCTACTGAGTCATTTTTCTGCAGCACATATCAGTTTGTGACCAGCTTGTGTTAAAAGCTTTCAGGAGATGATTGGCATAGAGATAAATTATTCATAAAAATTTGTACATATAGACCAGAGAGATGACTCACCAGTTTAGAATTCACACTGCTCTGGCAGAAGAACTAAGTTGTGTTTCCAGCACCCACCTATATCAATGGGCTCACAATTGCTGCTATTCCAGTTCCAGATTGTCAGGTATTAAAATTATTAAAATATTTGAAACCTGTAAGTGTTGTCCCTCTCATGTCACATAATGGACTCAGTGTAATGATGTCAGTATCTTTACAACTCTTCTGCCAAACTCCTACTAGAACAAAACTCTTGAGAATGTCTTTGTTCCATTCTTGACTTGATGCCTGTGTGTATTTAACCTATGCAGTTGCTTTTTGTGATTATGTTGGATGTTCAAGCAACCCAAAACATTGCAGACAATTTTGAACAAGGAAGTGTAATCGGAATTGTTGTTATGACAGAATTAAAGTCATCTGGGAGGGGGGAGAGAAACAAGGGTCTTCAAGAGTTTGGCCACTGCTGAAACTTCCATGGTGGAGCAGAGCCAGAAGACATAGCTGCTGTTGGACTGAGTTTTCAAGAGAAACCATTCTAGGTTAGCTATTAAAGTGTTCTAGCCTGGAGGTACCAAGGTAGACAATTCTAATAGTAAAGCTTATTTCAAGCTATTTCAGCTGTTCACAGTTTTCATGGCCTACTGGGTATACAAGTGATTTAACAAAAAAGCATTGGGAATGTTTAGAAAAACTGTCACAATAGTTGTCAGAAATAATGTTACCCCGTGTTTATGATTAAGTCAAATGAGTGGATAAACACAAAATCCTGCAGCAGTCTGTGTTTACAGCTTTTGTTTAGCTCTGGGATGCAGAGGCCTGCCTTCAGTGCTCATGAGAGGATGGAGATGGTTTTCAGGTGGCAAAAATGCAGGATATGTTTGCTGTGTGCTTGTCACCAATTGAATAGTGAATTCTAAGGCAATCAGATGCAGAGTTAGTGGTCTAGACGTTGAAAGCAAATGCCATAGATTGGTATTTTAGCAAACAAGAGTTGTCATAGTTCTGGATACTGGAAATTCAAAAATGGAGGCAGAGCCACATTTGGCATGTGGTGAACAGAAAATATCCAGTTTGGGAGCAACTTTCTTCTTATTTTCTCACAAAGCTAGGAGAAAGATCATAACTGTCATGTTTCTTGGTGTACAGGCCCTAATCCCATGAGGAAGGCTCAACTCTATGAATAACTCATCTCTCCGTTTCTACACACAAGAAGCATGGGATGTAAAGGAGTCTTTTGAGAGCACTTAGATACCCAGCTTATCCAGCAGAGCCATTATACACTTCACCACTGATAAGGATTTATTTGATATAATGTGATATTCACAGGGAAACATTATTCAACAACTATATAATTAAATCATGTTTAGTCAAAATATTCAACTAGACCAGACATATTAATGAGTGAAGCTGAGTTCAGCCTAGGGAAGAAGAATGACAGAAGGCTGCCTAATGTCCTGTGTGACCTGAGCTCTCCTCCTTCTGATGGGATGTTCTAGAGAACTCCACATATTTTTATATCCAGACATACTGATATAATGGGCTATATAAAAGGTAACTGAGAAATTTGTCCCTTAAGGTACTTGAGTTTTGTTTTAGAACCTGATATATTTACATGGGGCTAAAAGTTCAAGTGGGAAGCTAAATTAGATAATCTCTATGGTCCCCTTTTAATTTTTGAAACTACTAAAGGAATTATTCAGCATTTTGAAGATTTTATAAAAGGATTGTGGAAATTGCCCTGTAATGGTTTTGGAGAGTTGGTTACTTCCTGAGTGTCAGACCTAGTAAAATATCACACCCTGGTCCAGGCCCCTGAAGGGAGACTTGATTGTCATTTCTGAAGTTACATTGGTCATTATTTTTGTGCTATTAAAGAACAAAAATTGTAGGAGATATTATCATTCATATTTTACTGTTTTTTATAAAATGATATGTTTTTGACCTAAAAAATCACAAGCAAAACTAACTCTTGTGAGACAGATTTAGTGGTAGTAGGGAAAATTGTGTTCACTCAGAGAGTAGGTAAGTACAAGAGGTTGACAGACAGATGTCAATCTAGTGAGATAACAAAGTGCCTGTGATTCAAGCTCTTGTATTAGAATGTGTTACCTGGGTTTCCCCTACTACCCCATCACAAAGCACAGGCATTAATCCTACCAATGTCTTCAGCATCCAAAATTATCAAGGAACTACTGTTTGCGGAAGAAAGAATTCCAGCAACTTCAGGTATAGTGACAGACTAGTCAATTTTCTTTGATGTCTCTTTCCTGTCTAGTATTGTGTTCTTTTTAAAATATATCTAGATACTCTTCCCAGAAAAAACCAAGACATTTTCTTTCTAATTCTCTGCAACATTTACTTACTTTGAACTTCTAAGATTAAGTCTACTTTCTTTATCTCCATGGACTTATGACAATCTCAGTATGTTTTGTGGACTATTATAAAGAACAACATAAAATATTAAAGTAGCCAAGCAATTGTACATATTTAAGCATTTCTTCTCAAACTTTGACCTGTAAACTCTGTCATATTGAATTGTTTCAGTATAGAACTCCAATAACTCATGACAGAATGTTATGAGACAAATAAAATGTTTCAGGGAAAGTTGAACTAAAAATTTATTTTGCAGCATTTTACATATTTTAATATACCACCTAATACAAAACCTGATGTGACTTTTGAGACAAATTAGCAAAAAAGAAATCTTTTAGATCATACTAGGCAAATCATATTCTGCTCAGAGCACTGTGGGCATGAGCTTATCCTTGGAAGCAATTGCTGTGAAGGTTTGCATTTCCTTAAAAACACTACTGGGTGTGATTTATGCTCCTTGGTTAACTTATCTATGAGAAGTCTCCTTAGATTTAATATGCACTTCAGAATTCTACTGTGAACTGATTAAGAATATATTAGTTGACAGTGACAAAATGCTTTATTTGCAATATAAACGATATCTATGTCAGAGAGCTGAGTAATCCCTTCCAGAGAAAGTGATGGAAACTATCACCCAACTTACTGTAGGTCAACAAGTGGGTTTCTGGAATTGGATTGCATATTTTATGTGTTCTTTATAATAGTATATAAAATATATTGAGATTGTCACAAGTCCATGGAGATAAAGAAAGTAGAATTGATCTTAGAAGTTCAAAGTAAACAATTCATGTGTGCATCTACTAACAAGTGAATGGAGATGCTATGGTATGTATACACAATGGAGTACTACTTAGAAACATCATGGTGCAGCTAGAGATCTTGTTAAGAGAAATGCGTCAGGCAAAGATGGGAGAGTGCTAAGTGCTCTCACTCATATGTGAAATCTTAAATGTTGGTCTCAATGAAGTTATTCGTAGCATGATTGTTACCGTAGTGTCCTGGTATATAGGGAGAAGTAATGGTAGATAGATGGTATTAAGTTGTGGTAATAAGGAATTTAAATGTATTAATGTAATCTTGCATAAGACATGAAAAAACATTAATGAATCAAAAGGATATAATAAAAGAATTTGAATATTTTCACCATGAAGAAATGACAGGTATTTAAGATGAAATATGTGTGATCCCATTAAATGGTATACAGTCTGTTGTGGGCCATAGAATTTCCTGGCACCAGCCCCAATCTTACTTCTTTTGTTATGACAAATACTCTTACAAATAGTGGCATCGGGAAGAAAGGGTTACTGTCCATCATTTTGCCGATGCCAAGTAGGCAGGACACAGAGACTAAAAATCATACCACATCCACAGTAAAGTGCAGAGATAAGCAAATGAACCCATGCCACCTGCTTCCTAGCTTGTCCTGCTTTCTTCACTGCTTGTACAGTTCCTAGGGCCTAGAGACTGGAGCCGCTCAAAATGAGATGGGTGAAGTAAAAATCAAAACAATTTCCCCACAGACTTGCCCACAATCAATATGATATAGAAAAATCCCTGAAGTGAGACTCATTTTTCAAATCAGTTGTTTAAAATTGACATTTGAAGTTAACTACCACAGTACAGTACTAGTATGTGAAATTTTGTGGGGTTTTTGTGGATTATGTAAAATTAATCTTGACGTAACAACTATTTTTGCTTTTCCAAAAGCCTTGTAGAGAAGATATACTATGTCAATGTATATATGTTTTTTCCAGTGTGATATTACTTAGCTATAAAACTCAGACATTTATAACTAAGAGAAAAAACTTTAAAAGGTAATGTCTTTATTTTAGTTCAGCATTTGTAGAATGTCAGTATTTGTAGATAGTTCAGTATTTATAGATGGGATGGTTTTGTGTTTGCGAGACTACATTGTTTTGATGCATTGTGGCAGAGAAATAAGGTGGGTAGGCAGAGAGACTGGGGAGGATAAAGTAGACACATGCTTGTTGGTAGATTTTTGTTGACTGGTAGAGGATACAGCCTCACTGTGGCCTGGCAGCTTATCTCAACAGCTTCGCAACATGGAATTCTCTCCTTCCAACAGAACTTCCTGCCTCTACCTGCCCTCATGTGGAGAATATCCCTGGGCCTGGAGGAATGACCTTATCCCAAAGGTATCTTTAACCCGATGCCTGATTCATCTTTACCTTGACCCTAGGCACATATCTGTGTGAAGAAGTCTTACACTAGGAGCTCTGCTGTGGGAACCTATTGCCACATACAAAGTGTTTTGATAGGAGGGTACCAGTTAACTCAAATTAGGCTTTGTCCCCAGGATCTCTGATCCTATACATTCCTTATACTTTAGAATAAAATGGAGACGATTCACTGATGTCTGTCTACTAGAGTCCTCCGTCTATTCATGCTCATTGGCCATATACAAGGCTTTCTGTCACCTCTTCTTCCTCCTTCCCTTCTTGGACTGATGGCCCACAAGTCAAGAGGCAAAGAGGACCCCATAATTGCTGGACGTTATCCCTAGTAGCCCATTTCCTCCAATTAGACACAGATCCTAGAAGTGCAATTCCAGTTACCAACAAAATCTTCACCACTTGAGTCTGTTAGGTAAATTTCATATTCATCCTTAGTGTTCACCATTTTCAGCCAAGGATTACAGCCATACTCCTTTCTTTTTGTATTTTCAGGAAGAAAAATAGTATCTGTACTATAACTCAGACATTACACATCTGCACTTTGAATGTGATTGTTTAAGTTAAATTGTAAATTGCACATGGACAGAAGAAAATATCTTTTGTCTGTGTATTCATCTATGATTTCATCCTCAAAATAGCATTTATTCCCAAGTCTTTCCAATCAGTTTTTTGTCTAAATATAGTTCCTTATTACACAGGGAGGTAAAATATATCAGCTAAGTTTATTGTACTCATTGTGGTTTTTTCTCTTGTTTAAATCATAATTGTCAGTCTGAAATATATTATGCAGTCAGAATTTACAAAATGACATGATTTAGAAATTCTCTAAATGACATAAGGCTCTGCAGTCTCCCACTACACTTCTTATTTGCCTGCTATTGCATAACCCAGGACAAAAATAACTCTAACCTTCCAAGAAATAAAGTTGGCTTACATAATTTTTTTAGCAAATTGTTGTTTTCATTTTCATTCTTTTTCTTCATTTTATTGAAAATAGACTCTTCTTCCATACATTATATCCTGATTATGTTTTCCCATCTCTCTACCCCTCCGACTTCTTTTCCACCTTGCTCCCCCACAAATCTATTCCCTATCTGTCTCTCATTTTCTAAGAAAATGCTTCGAAGAGAAAACAAGTAAGCATGGCAAAAAATATAATAAGATAAAGCAAAAATCATCATAGGGAAACTGTATATGGCAACTCAACAGGAGAAAAAGAGTACCAAGAAAATTCACAAAAGAAAAATACTAACCTAATAACTGTAGTACATATGCAGATTACCTGGTGCAGACCTATGAACGCCCTGTGCTTGTGGATATAGTGTATGAGATCATATGTGTCTTGCTTAGTTGATTAAGAAGGCTGTGTTCCCCTGAGGTTCTTCACCCTCTCTTGCTCTTACAATATTTCCACCTTATCTTATGCAGGATTTCTTGAGATCTAAGTGAAGGACTTTGAAGGAGTCCCCCTCTTTAGACTCTCTCTCACCTTGTAATATCTGGATATGGACAATCTATCCTCCGGTTATTGGTTCCTCAACCATTGATAGGTATAGTTTCCTTCTTGTAGAGCCAGTCTTAAGTCAAATCAGACTTTGGTTGGTCACTACATCATGTTCTGTGCTTCCATTCTGCTAGCATATTTTGCAGGCAATACAGATAATAGGTCAACTCTTTTGTGACTGGATTGGTGTCATATATACAAGGAAGTGTCGGCTGCACTAGGATGCCACACCACCCCCAAGTTCTGCCCACGATTCCAGTCAGCTCTCTCTACTCTGCTTCTACTCCTTCTCCCTCCAATCTAAATATGATACCCTCACTTGTATCCCCACTTCCCCTCAGTTGGCAGTAAACTCTATTGTTTCCTGGTCATAGGAAGTTTCATGCTTTCCCCTAAACACTTTCTTTTTTACCAACCTCTCTGGTTCTGCAGATGTAGCTTGTAATTTACTTAATTGATAATGTTTACTTATAGGCAAATATATACCATATTTATCTTTCTGGGTATAGATTATCTCACTCAGGTTGGTATTTTTTAGTTTCATCCATGTTCCTGAAAATTTCATGATATCATTTTTATAAAATGGGTAATTTTGTAGTATCTACATGTATCACATTTTTTATCCATTCTTCTGTTGAGAAATATCTAGGTTGTTTGCAGTTTGAAGCAATGAACATGGTTTGTAGGTACCTGTACTTACCTGTGCAGTTAAAGCAGTTCCTGAGCAGAGAGTGAGGATTAAAAAGGCAGAGACAGAAAATAGATTAGGGAGTATGGTCAGTGAGTACTGCAGCCACGAGTTTATTTCTCAACATGCTTATATACAACTTGAAGGCAGAGGAATTAATGTAAATGTTGCACTCATAGCAATGTGGGTACTCACACAGCATAGGCAGATGTTTTCTTATGAAGACCATATCCCTGCTCTGTCCTTTAGTAAGAGAACAGGCAGTCTCATTATCACTCAAAAGCTAACTCCTGTAGGTGTCAACATTGTAGAATTGAGCACTGGACAGAACAACATGAACTTAATGTTACAGTCTCATGGCTCCCAACAATGGTTAAGCAATCGTCCTTTTAGTAAGATGATATATCCTTTGAGTATATGTCCAAGAGTGGTATAGCTGGGTATCAAAGTAGACCAATTCCCAACTTTCTGAGAAACTATTGTATTGATTTCCATAGTGGTTGTACAAATTTGCACTGCCATCGCCATGAACAACCATTTGTGTTATTGATCTCAGCCATTCTGACAGGTGTAAGATTCAATCTGAAAGTAGACTTGATTTTCATTCCTTTGATGTCTAAGGATGGTGCACACTTCTTTACTTCTTAGCTAATTGAGATTCCTCTAATGAGAATTCTTTGATTAGACCTGTTCCACATTTTTAATTAGATTATTTGTTTTTGAAATATCTAGTTTCTTGAGTTCTTTATATATTTTGGATGAAAGTTCTCTATTGCCTGTGGTGTTGGTAAAAAATCTTTCCCTATTCTGTAGGCTGCCATTTTGTACTATTTATGGTGTTCTTTGCCTTACAAAAGCTTTTCCTTTTCATGAGGTCCCATGTATTAATTGTTGATCAAAGTACCTGTGCTGTCATTATTCCGTTCATGAAGTTGTCTCCTGTGCCAATGAATTCAAGAAAATTCCTCACCTTCACTTTTGTTAGGTTAAGTATAGGGTTTTATGTTGAGGTCTTTGATCTACTTGGACTTAAGTTTTGTACAAGGTGGTAAGAATGAATCTATTTACATTACTCTACATGCAGGCACATAGTTTGACCAGTATTCTTTGTTGAATATAATTTCTTTACCTAATGTTTTTTTCCAGCATCTTTACAAACAAAACAAAACAGGTCTCTGTAAATTTTTTCCTCAATTTAATGTAAAAGCAAGAAGGGGTAAAGGAGGCAGTGTCTAAAGCTCATAAGAAGCCAGAGAATTCAGGAATAAGGTTTCAAATAATTGTCCTTTTTTTGTTTATGAGACAGGGTTTCTCTTTATTGTTTTGGAGGCTGTCGGTCCAGCCCGGCCTCGAACTCACAGAGATCTGCCTGCCTCTGCCTCCCGAGTGTGGGATTAAAGGCGTGCGCCACCACTGCCTGGCTCATTGTCCATCTTAATGACTGCAAACAGAGGCAGAAGCCTCATGAAAAATGTGATAAATACTTGATGATAATTAAATCTGCATAGAGGGCAATCAACTTGAACCACCCCCAGTGCCTGACTTTCTAAAATTGGATGACCAGACTTTCCAATGTTCAAATTCTCATAGGTGCTTTAAGTGTGTTACTGAGTCTTTGAGTTTGGATATAAAAACAATCAGTGGATGTTTTGGTCTGCATATTTCCTGACAATTAGTAAGTGGTAAACTATTATTAAATTAAGCTGATGAAATTGTATTTGGAAGCTTTCCAGTTAGTAGTATATTTCTCAAAGTGGCCAGGAAGGTATATTTTTACACTTTGATCTCATAAGGACCCAGTTAGACAAAGTCCTTTAGGATCTAGAAAATTACCAGACTGAGGATTATCCACTCATTCCTACTCATGTATAAAAATAACAAAAAAAGAATACAAAATATCAAAAAACAAACAAATAAACAAACAAAAAATCCTAAACTAAAAACATAATACAAAAATCAAAGGCCTGTAAGGGGGCAAAACAACAAAAATAACAAAAAACAAACAAAAATGTTCATAAAAGCATTATGAGACAAGATAATAAATAAACAAATGAATAAATAAATCTCCAAAATATCACTATGCTCATTAATTTGTTGGCATGTTACCATTGGTCTTGGTGCCTCAACTTCAGAGTCGTTTGTATACACAGTGAGACTGAACTGGAGAAAGCTGATTTGTGTGTGTGTGTGTGTGTGTGTGTGTGTGTGTTTGTGTGTGTGTGCCTGTGCGTGTGTGCATGCATGCAACCATCTATTGGAGATAGCATCTGGAATACGAATGGGGGCTAGTACCCATTTCTTCTCACAGTACTGGGACCTCATCTGACTTAGACCTATTCAGAACATGTGCATGCTGTCACAGCCTCTGTGAGTTCATGTGGGCATCATATCTGTCATGTCTAGAATGTTTTATTTCCTTAGTGTCCTCCTCCCTGACTGACTCACAATCATTTCACTTCTTTTTTATTTATATATTTTTATTTTTAAATTTAAATTTAAATTAGTAACAAGGTTGCTTCACATGTGAATTCCATGTCCCTTTCCTTTTCCCTCTTCTCCTCCCATGCCTTCCCACCAATGCCCCCAATATCCCCTCATTTCCCCAGGGTGAGGCCCAACATGGGGGTGTCCACAGTCTCATTTCATCCAGGGAAGGGTCTAGACCCTCCCCCAAGAGTTCAGGGTGAGAGTGCATCTCTCATTGTTGAATGGGAGCCCAAAGTCAATTTGTATGCCCAGGATAAATACTGATCTATTACCCAAGGCTAAATAGATTACCTAGGCCTCCTCTCTGACACCCACATTCAGGGAGTCTTGATCAGCCCCATGCTGGATTCCCAGCCATCAGTCTGGGATTCAAGAGCTAACCCTTATCAGGTCAGCTGTTTCTGGGGGGTTAAACCAGCCCAGTCTTAACCCCTTTAGTCATCAGCCCTCCCTCTCTGTCACCGGATTTCTTGAGTTCATCTGTGGGAGTCTGCTTCTGCTTCCATTAGCCATTGAATGAAGGTTATGTTTCCCAGACTCTCTGACCATGGGATTGTAGGCTGGGACTCCCCAGATCTATGTCTAAAATCCATATATGAGAGAGTACATGCCATGTTTCTCTTTTTGTGACTAGGTTACCTCACTCAGGATGGATTCTTCTATTGCGATCCATTTGCCTGCAAATTTCAGGATTCCATTGTTTTTTTCTGCTGAGTAGTATTCCACTGTGTAAATGTACCAAATTTTCTCTATCCACTCTTTGGTTGAGGGGCATCTAGGTTGCTTCCAAGTTCTGGCTATTATAAATAATGCTGCTATGAACATAGTGGAATAGACATCCTTGTTGTATAAATGGGTATCTTTTGGACATGTGCCTAATAGTGGAATTGCTATAGAGGTATAGTCTTGAGGGCAGCTTTGTATTGGCACAAAAACAGACAGGTATACTAATGAAATCGAATTGAAAACCCTGATATTAACCCACACACATATGAACATCTGATCTTTGACAAAGGAGCTAAAAATATACAATGGAAAAAACAAAGCATCTTCAACAAATAGTGCAGGCATAACTGGATGCTGGCACGTAGAAGAATGTGGATAGATCCATGCCTATTTCCATGCACAAAACTTAAGCCAAATAGATCAAAGACCTCAACATAAATCCAGCCATATTCAACCTCTTAGAAGAGAAAGTGGGTAAAACTAGAACAAATTGGTGCAGGAGACAGCTTCCTGAACATAACACCAGTAGCACAGTCAGTGAAATCAACAACTAATAAATGGGACCTCCTGAAACTGAGAAGCTTCTGTAAGGCAAAGGACACAGTCAGTATGACAAAAAGGCATCCCACTGAATGGGAAAATATATTTACTCACCCCACATCTGACAGATGGCTTATCTCCAAAATTTACAAAGAATTCAAGAAGCAAGTCACCAAAACACCAAAGGATCCAGTTAAAAAGTGGGTACAGAACTAAATAGATAATTTTCAATAGAGGAGTCTAAAATGGCTTAGAGGCATTTGAGAAAGTGCTCAACATCCTTAGCTATCCAGCATATTCAAATCAAAGCAACTCTGAGACACCATCTCACGTCTGTCAGAATAGCTAAAATCAAAAACACCAAGGATAATTTATGCTGGAGAGGTTGTCATGAAAGGGGAACACTCGTCCACTGCTGGTGGGAGTGCCAATTTGTACAGCCACTTTAGAAATCAGTATGGACATTACTCAGAAAAATGGGAATAAACCTATCACAAGACCCAGCAAATATTTTCACGTCTTATTCCTCAGTTTATTGAGCCCTGAAGAAAGAGATTTGATGAAGACATCACAATTAAGGCTGAGTCTTCTGAGATCTCCTGCACTCTGCACATTTTTCATATGTGAATCTCTGTATTTGTTGCCATCTATTTCAGGAGGAAGCTTCTCTAATGATGGCTGAGGATGAAACTGATCTGAGTATGGAAGAATGTCCTTAGTAGACATTTTATTGCTACAATCCTTTAATTGAAGAGTAGTATTTGGTTTTCCCCTAGATCTATGACCTATATACTCTCAAAGTACAAGAATTTAGAGATGTGTGGATAGGTGAACATTTATAAATTCATGAATAAATGGTTATTCTAAGAAAAATGTTAGAGTTCTCTTTGTTGCCTGAGTAATACCAAGCTGAGCACAACTCCATTTGATTTGTTTTCTCTGATTTTATCTTTTAAATGCCAAAAGAAAACTGAATTGAGATGTCATTGGATATTATGTCAATAATGTTTTTAGTTTGTTTTGGTTTTCTAGACTGGGTGTCACTGTAGGCTTGACTGTCCTGCAACTCTGGAACTCAACTCTGTAGACCAGGGTGGCTTAGAACTCACAGAAATTCACCTGCCACTGCCTCCCAAGTGCTGGGGTTAAATGTGTGTGTGTCACCACAGCCTTGCTTATTCTGTCAAGTCTTATAGGACTTATTTCATTAAGATATACTATACTTAGGATCATAAGTTAAAATCTTCATTGTGACAGTAGGAAAACTTCCCAACACTTATTTGAGCACATTCAATTAATTTAAAGATATTATCACTGATCTTTCTTAATAGAGTAGATGCTATATTAGTATGCTCACAAAGAAGTTTTCTGAAAATGTATGTAAAGACTTTTGGCCGTGGTGAACTGTAATTGTCCTTTTACTTTTAGAAGCTTTGGGGAATACCATTTCTTCCATGAGAAAACTGCTTATTAGTGAACTCAGGAATTATAATCAGTATGATATATCCCTGGAATGAAGCAGATATGAACATACATTATGAAAACTGCTGCCCCAAAGCCAAAATATTTGTCAGGTTATAACTGCACTTGAATTTGGATGGCAGTCTTAACTCAGTCAATGACATTGCTGCTAGGGACAGTTCAGACTGATCCACATTATACAAATATACCAGTATTTTAAATCACCACTGTGATGGAAACAGGCACTCTTTTCCTTTAAAACTATGAGTTGATTAAATAGCAACAAATTTAACACTGTAAACATTGCAAAGTCACACATCCGTCTTTTCAAACCTGTATCTAATTACTGAGGGATACAAGGTTCTTTTAAACATATCTCTAACTTGAAAACACATCCTCAAATGTATTCATTTTTTAGAGATGTATATATCTGTGAGTAGAGTTTCTTAATTTGATGCCATTCCTGTAATTTTCACCTGTCAAACCATGCAAATTCCTGCATTTATTTAAACTGAATCCTGATGAGTTTGTAAAACAATTCCCGTTCTTTCTTCTGTGACAAGCTTGTGAGAGGAAGATACAAATTTAAAGGGACTAAGAATCTATACCACTTCTATAGTGATAGATAATCTGCTTATAGATGTGTTCTTTATATTGATAGGTCTCCTATGATTTGGTATAAAAAATAGCTCTATTTCCAAAAGCTAATCCAAACCTTGGATCACTAGAATTTTAGGACAATGTTGTGTGAAGAGGATACATTTTCAGTGAAGATTTTTCCATAGTTTTTATATATTTATTTTAACACTTTAAATTTATTTCATATGGGTAGACAATAATGAGAAAGTAGGCCACTTACTCATTTTCCCCAGAGAACTTTATAAAGATGAAATTAGCCCTTTGTTATAATTTGATATCTTTAAGTTCTAAAATCATGCTTAGTAAATATAATCATAAATACAAAAGTAATAAAAATTAGTACTTGTCAATTTAAAATCATTTTTATGGATTATTTTACAGTCCCTTTTGTTTTTAATGTCATTTTTATATATCTTAGTGTGATATAGTATTTATTAAGAATAATGCTGCGACCAGTATTTTACAGTTAATATGTAGAGGTTTATACATTGATGACTACAACCCTCATGAAAAATGTGTTTATGTTGAAATAGAGTTTGGGTCTCTCAGAAATAGTTTCTTAGAGACACAATGTACTACAGTCACCAGAAAGTTTTTTATCTAAGTCAGGATGACATAGACGTAGGGTAGTTAAGATTCCATCATGGTTTGTGGGTGAATCATGAGAATAGACAAAGATTGGGAAGATCACTTTTCAGTTTAAGGTTTCACTTGAACACATCCTTACTTCCCATCTCTGTTTATAGTTAATTAGGCATCCAAAATAAAAACTAAACAGCAATTTCACATATTGATGGACTTAAGACACATTGTTCGAGGTTTTCTTTTTAATTAGATGAGATTTTGAAGATGGAATTCAATTCCTGTGTTTACACGGGAGAAAGAATCAAGTTATCCTGTATGCCCCACCCCATGCTGACATACCCTCCACCACCTAATAATGCAGCATGACCCTCCCTTCAGGTGGAAATGTTCTACCACAATGTGATTGAATACATAGGACTCAGAAGTACCCCAGATACATATTTGGTTTATTTTTATTTTAAAAGCACTCTTATTTACATATCAATCCCCACATTCCCTAGTTGTCCACCCTCCCATCCTCACATGTTTCACACTGACCTCCCCAACATACACTCCACCCACTAAACAGGGATAGTGAGGACCTCCATCGGGGTCCATCAAATTCCTTCACATAATTTTGGGGAGGGCCCAGGCTTTCCTTCTCATATCTGGGCTGCAAAAGTATCTCCCCATAAGGATGGGTTCCCAAAATCTATTTGTCCTCTAGGGATAAACACTGGCTCCACTGTTAGAGGTCCCATAGACTGCCCTGGCCTCCTAGCTGGCACCCACATTCAGAAGACTTTGTTCAGTTCAAAGCTGGTTCCCTACTTTATGACTAGGGCCTCCTTGCTCTTACTAGGTCAAGTCTACTGTTTCTGCCAGTTTCTCCAGCACCTTCTTGGCTCTTTTGCTCATCTCTCCACCCTCTCTGCAACTGTATTCCAAGAATAAAACTCAGAGCTTAATTGTGGGTGCCTGTTTCTGCTTCCATCAGGTACAGGATGAAAGCTCTGGGAATGGCAACAAAGGTAGTCATAAATCTCATTATAGGGAAGGGCATCAAAGGCAGCCTCTCCATTACTGCCTAAATTCTTAGTTGGAGTCATCCCTTTGTATCTCCTAACATTTCCCCTGCATCAGACCTCTCTCCAAACCTATACTTAGTACTTCTATCAAGGCATCTCCTTTCCTGGCTTCCTCTACTCTTCTCCTGTATCAGTCATCCTCTTCTCCCCATTTCCCTTTCTTTGCTTCCTTCCTTCTCCCTCTCTCCCACTCCCATCCCTTTACTCTTTCCCCATGTGCTCCTAATTTGCTCTGAGTTTCTGGTCCCCATTCCCTTCACATGTTCTTCTCTTGGGGTCCTGCTTGTTACCAAGATTCTCTGGTGGTGTTGATTCTAGGCTGGTAGTCCTTTGTTTTATGTCTAATATCCATATGTGAGTGAGTACATACCCTGCATGTCTTTCTGTATTGGGTTACCCCCACTTAAGATGTTCTCTTCCAGTTTTATACATTTGCCTGAAAATTTCAAGATTTCATTGATTTTTTTTTCCCACTGAGTAATACTCTGTAGTGTAAAAGTATCACACTTTCTCCATCCTTTGGTGTTTTAATATAATCCTGTTTTCAGTATTATGTCTCTATAATAGAGCTTGAAGTCAGGGATGGTGAAACCACTGTAAGTTTCTTTATTGAGATGTTTTGGCTATCCTGGGTCTTTTGTTTTTCCACATGAATTTGAGAACTGTTCTATTAAGGTTTGTGTTGGGATTTTCATGGGGATTACATTGAATATGTAGATTGATTTTGGAAAGATTTCCATTTTCCTATGTTGATCCTACCTATCCTAGAGCATGGGAGATCTTTTGATTTTCTGGTATCTTCTTTAATTACTTTCTGTAAATACCAAAAGTTATTGCAATACAGGTCATTCACTTGTTTGGTTAGCATTTCCCCAAGATATTTTGTGTTCTTTGTCACTTTGTAAAGGGTGATGTTTCGCTGATTTCTTTGTCAGCCCATTTATCATCTATACATAGAAGGGTCATTGATTTTTTTGAGTTAATTTTATACCCTATCACTTTGCTGAATATGTTTATGAGCTCTAGGACTTACCTGGTAAAGTTTTTGGATCATTTATATAAACTATCATATCTGCAAATAGTGAAAGTTTCACTTCTTCCTTTCCAATTTTTATCCCCTTGACCTCCTTTTGTTGTCTTCTTGCTCTAGCTAGAACTTCAAGTACAATATTGAAGAGATATATAGAGACTGGACAGACTTGTCTTTTTCCTGATTTTAGAGGAATCACATTGAGTTTCACGCCATTTAGTTTGATGTTGGCTGTTGGTTTGCTCCATATTTCTTTTAGTATGCTTAGGTATGTTCCTGTTATTACTGATCTCTCCAAAACCTTTGTCATGAAGGGATGTTGGATATTGTCAAATGTTGTTTCCAAATCTAGTAAGATGATCATGTGGTTTTTCTTTTTTATTTTGTTTATATGGTGGATTACATTAATGGATTTTTATATGTTGAACCAGTCCTTCATCCATGGGATAAAGCCTATTTGATCATGGTGGATCCAGGAATACAATAATTGCAAGAGGGTCTCTTATTTGTGCATGTTTGAAGCTGCTTGTGCTACATCACTTGAAAATACTGGGGAATAACATGTTCTGACTTAGTGCTCAGCAGCCTTATGTAGGTGGTCTGAAGATAAGATGCTGAAAATATTTCTTTTCTAGATTATGAGTCTGACACATTACATATTGGACTGATCTGCCAGAAGCTGCAGGTGTGTGTGTGTGTGGGTGTACTCAAGTTTGTGTGTGTGTATATGTGTATGCGTGTGTGTGTGTGCAGGTATTTGTGTATGATAGTGTGTGTATCTAGGGGTGTGTGTATGTGTGCATATTTGTAGACAGATGCCCAGGTCAGAAGAGAAAGCAGCATCCCCTGGAGTTCTACTTAGAGGTTGCTATGTCATTCCTGAGGTGGGTGTTGGGACACCAACTCTGATGCTTATATTGAGTGGCTCATGCCTTTAGTCCCAATACTTGGGAGACAGAGACAGGCATATATCTGTGAGTTCACATCCAGTCAGGTCTACAAAGTGAGTTCCAAGACAGACTCCAAAGCTACAGAGAAAAACTGTCTCAAAAACTAATAAAAAAATAGCCAAGATGACCTTACTCAACAAAGCAACATCTGGAGGCATCACCATCCCTGACTACAAGCTCTATTATAGAGCTGCAGTCCTGAAATTGAATAGAACACCCTGATATTAACCCATACATGTATGAAAATCTGATTTTCGACAAAGAAGCTAAAAATATACTATGGAAAAAGAAAGCATCTTCAACAAATGGTGCTGGTATAGCTGGATGCTGGCATGTTGAAGAATGCGGATAGATCCATGTCAATCTCCATGCACAAAACTTAAGTCCAAATGGATCAAAGACCTCAACATAAATCCAGCCACCCTGAACCTCTTAGAAGAGAAAGTGAGTGGTACCCTTGAACGATTTGGTTCAGGAGACAGCTTCCACAACATAACACCAGTAGCACAGACATTGAGGTTAACAACATGTGAATTAGTCTTACACTCAACACTTTGACTGACACTTCTAATTTTGACTTTGTATTTTACATACAGATTGTAATTAAGTGTTCATTCTTGCCCACCATTTCACAAATGTTTGCATGAAAGACATTTCACCTAGACATCATGAAAGATTCATTCAACATCTTGAAAAAAATAGTTAGTCTGGAATTCACTCTACCTGGATTTTACCCGGTGTTGGTGCAGCTTGAACTAAGAGAATTCTTATCAAATAAGCTTTACAGAGGCAGTCGGTGTGTGATGAATTACATCACAACTTGAGTGGTTGCTGAGTAATCCTGAATTGCTACCACTGACACTGTTGGATGAGGAAACTGACACCACACATGACTCACATAAAGTGGATGTAAATGCTTGAGAATTTGTTATGGGCTCTTTCATGAGTTCATGTATTTCCATATGCTAAGGCAAGGGGTATATTACATCAAATAAAGTCATCCAGGGAGATCCTGACAATTTGACACATATTATCCTAGTCTGTTTATGTTTCTGTCACAAAATACTGGCAACAAACTTGGGAGGAAATGATTCATTGATATTACTGAGAGAAGCCAGAGCAGATGTTGAAGCATGAAGCTGGGGCCAGAAGTAATTGTTAAGGCCTTGCTCCCCATCAGTTTTTACCTTTACCAAACACTTTTACCTTGACTTACTGTGTCTTGTTTGTCCTGTTTGGTTATTGCCTTTTGGTGGCCTGTTTTTTTTTTGGGTGGAGAGAACTAGAAAGGGCATGGATGTAGAGGAGAAGCAAATAAGGGGTCCTGCAAGGAGCAGATGGAGGGGAAACTGTGGTCAGGATATATTGTATGTGAAAAGAATCTATTTTCAATAAGAAATTATTTGCATGAATGAAATTATGCAGTATGTAGAGCTTGGGAGTCACGCAACTTTTGTGAAAGGAAATTAATTTAATTTATCCTTATTAATATGTACCACATAAGTGTTCTTATGTGGGTCTGACATACATATTCAATATCACTGTTTTCCCTGTAATAAATCACTAGTATTGAAACGTGTGATGCTCATACAATTTGTCCATCAACTTTCTCTATAATACACAATTCACATTTAAATTTTCATGCAACAAAGACATTAAGTATACTGTATGCATGCATGGACATGTGCAATATATTTCAATTGGTTATTTATTCTTCAAAGTGCATTGTCTCTCTGCCATATGATAGCACATTGATATTCATGTGCGTGATTAATTGTTTCTCAAAGTCATCCTGTGGTTTTTACATATCCTGGGAAACTACAGAATTGTCATAGTTCCACGAATTTGTCAGATATAATGACAATTTTCTGTATTATCCATTGTAGTAATTGTGTAAAAATATATTACTGTGGCTTTAATATACATTAACTTGATGCATGATAAATTTCAGCATCCATTTAGCAAGACTTTTTTGCCATCTGTGAAATTTCTTATACTAAGTTTGTGTACAAAGCATTCACTTTAGTGTTGTTACTAAATTGGATTGTTTTCTTATTTTAATTATGATGTATTGCATGTTTATGTTTCCAAGTTGACTAGTTCTCTCTCTACCCAAGCATTCTCATTTAACCCTTCTTATATTTTAAAAATTCTGTTATGAATTCTTAGCTTTAGGTTTTGCTATGGTGTTAAAAATACATTTTCAATTTGCAATAACATGTGATCAGGAATAATTATCTCACTTTATGCAAGTCTGAAAAACTTCTAATGAGATATACCAGAATGCAGCCTCTTACTTTTGCATTATTTTGTTTTATACTTTTCATCATTCTTTTTCTCTTGGGAGTCAATTGTCATTTTAGAATAAATATAACAATGAGACTATATTACACAGATGCTGTTCAAATTAGAGTGGAGTTATGTGCTAATTACATATGGTAAAATAAAATATACCCAAAATTAAAAATGTTTTTACTTTCTTTTTCTATCAAGTATAAGAGTTGAGCCTAACCTTACTCATATTTTCTAAGATAATTTGCAGGATACAACAATGGGGCCAATGGAACACAGAAAAATAACTCATGGATACACAGACAGTGAAATTTCGGGATATGCTGGTGTCTAGGGCAGAATATACAGAAAACACTGGGATGACATTCTAGTGTGGGATACAGGCTGACTGTTTCTGTGAATACCTGTCACACTGAGAGCTTGGGGTCACTGTCCTGCCCAGAATCCAGAAGTCATCCCCACTGCCCTCTCCAAACCCAAGAGTGCTCCTCATTATCCACTCAGAATCCAGGTTGACAACTGCTCTTCCTCCACAAATCCACATACCCTTCAGTGCCCCAACCCCAGACTCTGAATGTAATCTCACTGGCTCACTAGCATCATGCATTACTTACTTGTATACAGATTGATTATAAAATCATCTTAAAGTATTTTATGAAACTTACATTTGAAGTCTGATTTCACTGAATACAACCTGCTTATGAACATGAACTGAAAAAATATAAAGGACAGTTTTATTGTCAGGTGTGTGTATACATCTGAAACTTTGTTACTTATGAAGCAATAATATTATTGATGTAAACCTAATCATCTTATGTCATAAATCCTCTCCTCAGAAGCTTTCTTATACCATGTGTTTCAAGACCTCATGATCTTTGCTTTTGTTTAATTACTCAATAAATTACTTAACTTGCTATTTGAAACAGTATCTTGCATAGCACAGTTTGGCTTCAAAATTATTTCGTTGAAACCAGCTTTGAACTTTTGATCCTCCCGCCTCTATAAAGTGCTGAGGATTACCAGGATATGGCAGTACACCTTAATTTGACATCTTATATGATCATTTTTTAAAAAGTTCTCATTTGTATATTATATTACCTCTTGATACATTGTGTTGAATTGGCATTAATTTTCATTTTATAGCTCATTAGTTCATGTTTCTGGTGAGCTAACTTATGGTAAGAAATTGGCTATGATACATACTTTTATTTTTACGGTATTTGCCTTTCAGAACTTCGTTAATGAGCATTCAATTTCAAATCATTGTTAACCTCACTTATTCCAAATTCCTTCCTCTTCCTTCCAAATTCATGGTCCTTTCTTTTTCCTTCCAGCTGTATACAATATATATATATATATATATATATTCTACTGAATTCATTCAGTATTGTGCCCATGTATGTGAGTTTATTTTTGTATTGTTTGGTTTTTATGAGACAGGGTTTCTCTGTATTGTTTTGGAGGCTGTCGGACCATCCTGGCCTCAAACTCACAGGGATCCCCCTGCCTCTGCCTTCCGAGTGCTGGGATTACAGGCATGAGCCACCACTGCCTGGCATTTATGTGAGATTAAAGTATGGACTGGAGAAATTAGCAAGAAGAGAACTGATTCTCCCACTCTCAACAGCATGTGTACCTGTTTCACTATCAAGTGTTTTATCTTAATAGCTTTATCTATGTCTAAATGAGTCTTTGTGCAGGGACCTCCATATTGGATGGGTTAACAACATTAGTGTAGAGGGTAAAAAGCTAATAAAAGAACTCCCTTGGTGGTAGACATAAAAAACAAAGAAAAAAACACAAGCAAAGCAAGAAGAAAGAAGAAATAAGCCAAGGACTGTGGGAGAGTATCAGGTTCCTGTGTGGAGCAAATTGAAGTCTATACCCACTAGTTTGGCATCCTCAGATTCAACTACCATAGGATTCAACTTGTTTGAAACATTATTTTTCACTGAATGAGAGCAAAGAGCTTTTTTTTCTCATCATGGTTAACTGTAGGGTGCAGTTGATTATAAAAAGTTATTCTATCTGTACTTAACCTGTCACCCTGGGGATATAGAGGAATATTCCCAGGACTAAATAATGTGATCTGTGTCTCTTGAGAAATCATTCATGTCTTTGCAGTCTGTATACATAAGAAAATTTTCTGATTGCAGGTCAGTCAGATTTGCAAATTCTCCCTATCAGGGTGTCTGCCTCAACCTTTCCCTCACCTGATCCTTATACCCTCTCTGGAATCTTTTCACTACTGGGCCTGGTCTCCAGCATCACCATCACATCCATTCTGAGTAATGTTCCTCTGTGATTGCACTGTGTTCCAGAATGAAAAATCAGTCTTCTATTTTTAACACTAGATCAGTTTTTAGAGATTAACGTTCAGTGACACAAAACAAATGTTCCCACTGAGCTGAGCATGCCAATTAGCTTCTGAACATTTTCAGAATTTCACTGAAGTTCTTTTTTAGACAGGGTTTCTCTGTGAAGCTTTGTAGACAAGGCTGATATTGAAATCATGGAGATCCACCTGCATCTACCTCCCAAGTGCTGTGATTAAAGGTGTGTGCCACCAACAACCTGCAGAATTTCACTGAAGTTCTATCCCAGAAAGAAAAGATTGATTACTAATTTTTCAAATAAGCAACACAAAAAGTAATAAAATTAGAATATAACTATAGTATTTTAAATAAAATTAAGGAGATTACTAAAAGATCCCTGTGTTAGAGACACTAATGAGACTTTAACACAACAATGAAAATATTGTACATTCAATAGGACTGTCAAGTAGGTAAAAGAAGATATATCATTTAAAAATGGTTGACATGAAAATGGTAACAATGTGTGATGATATAGGCTTCAGAAAATGTTGAAGTTTATCTGTTCTCTGAATAAGGAAATGGTTTGTAATATAGTAGGAAGACTATTGGCTGGGCAGAAGAAAGGGTCTGATTTCAATGAGTTTAGACAGGACATCAAAAAGCTTACATCCCAGAATAGGCTAGATTAAACTTAGAGTTCATTTAGTTCAGATTCTTTATTTTTAATGCTACAGGCCCAGGATGCTGTGAACTTCAGCCAAAATCTTACCAGCAGAGTATGTGGATCAGTACCCAGTAGTGTGGACATACTAATGAACTCTACAATACCTAATTTTTCATCGCTGAATGTGAAGGTGGGTGCTTGCAATGTTTGTAGCTCTCTTGCTTCCTTATTGGCTATTTAAACACTGTGTTTTTTTTCCTTGTGTTCTCCCGTACTCTGTTTGAAAATGAATTAATACTGATAAGTAAAAACATCTTTAACTTTAATCACAGTTACCATGGGAAGAGACACATGATGCCATTCTACCCAGGGTGGTGGGAAAGTACACTTTATGTGGATGCATTTTGGTAAGACTTTTCTTCATGATGGAAATATAAGTATAGCAAACCTGAAAAGGTTCCATGAAGGAAAGATGACCATAAAAATACACATGAAAACATTTGAACTATGACCTGAGACCTGAGGACTGCACACAATGGATCCAGATCCCACACCAACATAATTCAGGCTGCTGCCAAAAGACTGCCAGATTCCAAGTCCCAGTCTCCACCCATGGGACAGGCGAGGCAAGGGTCCAGCCTACTCAGAATTTGGTAAGGTCCTGATAAGAGGAAAGCCACCAGGGTATTGGACGTGTTCCCACCCACTGGAAAGGACTCACATACCCACTAGGGGTAGAAGAGATTCCTTGTGCACACAAGGAAGAAAAGATGGGAAGGAGACAATAGAAAAACACACCACCAACAGAAAAACCAATATGACACCACCAGAAACTAGAGAATATACACCTGCAAGACCTGAGCAGACTATTGTGGAAGAAGCAGATGAGAAAGACCTTAAAAGCAACTTCATGAAAATGATAGAGACCCTCAAACAAGATATTAGAAAATCCCTTGAAGACTTAGAAGAAAAAACAAGTCAAAAATACAAGTACAGCAAGAAATGGAGAGAAAACAATAAAAATGCAAGTAATGGAAGAAAAGACAAAACAAAAACTTCAACAAGTGCAAGAAAAAGAGGAAAAGACAAAGCAAAAATTAAAAGAAACAATTAAAAAAGTACAAGGGTTGGAAGCTGAAATAGAGACAATAAAATAAACACAGTCTGAAGGAATTCTGGAAATAGAAAAGCTGGGCAAATAGTCAGGTACTACAGATACAAGCATAACCAACAGAGTACAAGGGACGTAAGAGAGAAACTCAGATGTTGAATATACACTAGGGGAAATAGATTCCTCGAGCAAAGAAAATCTTAAGTCCAACAAATCACTAACACAAAATATCCAGAAATTATGGAACACTGTGAAAAAACCAAAACTAAGAAAAATAGGTATAGAAGAAGGTAAAGAAATCCAACTCAAAGGGGCAGAAAACATATTCAACTTAATCATAGACGAAAAATTTGAATGAATTTGTATAGGAGACAGCTTCCTGAACATAACACCAGTAGCACAGACAGTGAGGTCAACAATTAATAAACGGCACCTCCGGAAACTGAGAAGCTTCTGTAAGTCAAAGCACACAGTCAGCAAGACAAAAACGTAATCCACATAATGGGAAAAGATATTCACTAGTCCCACATGTGACAGAGGGCTGATCTCCAAAATTTACAAAGAACTCAAGAAGGAACTCTCCAAAACACCAAAGGATACAATTAAAAAGCAGGCTACAGAACTAAACAGAGAATTCCCAATAGAGGAGTCCAAAATGGCTGAGAGGCACTTGAGAAAGTGCTCAACATCCTTAGCCACCTGCGAAATGCAAATCTAAACAATTCTGAGACAGCATCTCACTCCTGTCAGAATGGCTAAAATCAAGCATACCAACAACGATTTATGCTGGAGAGCTTGTGGTGAAAGGTAACACTCCTCCACTGCTGGTGGGAATGCCAAATGGTACAGCCACTTTGGAAATCAGTATGGAGATTCCTCAGAAAAATGGGACTAAACCTACCACAAGACCCAGGAACTCCACTCCTAGGCATATATCCAAAAGATTAACATTCATACAACAAGGACATCTGTTTCCCTACATTTATAGCAGCATTATTTGTAATAGCCAAAATTTAGAAGCAACCTAGATGCCCCTCAATCAAAGAGTGGATAAAGAAAATGTGGTACATTTACACAATGGAGTACTATTCAGCAGAAAATAAAATAATGGAATCCTGAAATTTTCAGGCAAGTGGATGGCACTAGAAGAAACCATCCTGAGTGGGGTAACCCAGTCACAAAAAGAGAAACATCGCGTGTACTCTCTCACATATGGATTTTAGACATAGATCTGGGGAGTGCCAGCCTACAATCCCATGACCAGAGAGTCTTGGAAACAGAACCTTCATTCAATGACTGATGGAAGCAGAGGCAGACTTCCACAGCTAAGCATTGAGCTGAAGTCAAGGAATCCAGTGACAGAGAGGGAGGACTGATGAGCAAAGGGGTTAAGACTGCGATGGTTTAACCCCCAGAAACAGCTGACCTGAAAAGGGTTAGCTCTTGAATCCCAGGCTGATGCCTGGGAATCAAGCATGGGACTGATCAAGACCCCCTGAATGTAGGTGTCAATGAGAAGGCCTATGCAATCTATTGAGCCTTGGGTAGTTAATCAGTATTTATCGCAGACATACAAATGGACTTTGGATGCCTATTCAGCAATGAGAGATGCACTCTTACCCTGGACTCTTGGGGAAGGGACTAGACCATTCTCTGGATGAAATGATAGACTAGAGACACTTCCTATGGAGGACCTCTCCACACTGGGGAAATTAAGAAGTATTGGAGGGGTTGGTGGGAGGGCATGTGAGGAAGGAGGGAAAGGGAATGGGACCTGGAATTAACATGTGAAGCAACCTTGTTTCTAATTTACATTTAAATTTAAAAATGAAAATTTTAAAAAGGGGGAAGAAAACTTATTTAACACAGTCATTGAAGTAAACTTTCCTAACTTAAAGAAAGACATGCCAATGAAAGTACAAGAAGCCTACAGAACACGAAATAGATTGGATCACAAAAGGACATCCCCTCACCACATAATAGTAAAAACCCTGAACATACAGAATACAGAAAGAATAGTAAGATCAGCAAAGGAAAAAGGCCAAGTAATATCCAAAGGCAAACCTATCAGGATCACACCTGAATTCTACATGCAAACTCTGAAAGCCAGAAGTTCCTTGATAGATATTCTACCACCACTAAGAGACCATGGATGCCAGCCCAGACTTCTATACTCAGCAAAGGTTTCAATCACTATAGATGGAGAAAACAAGATATTCCATGACAAAAACAGATTTAAACAACACTTACACACTAACCCACCCATTCAGAAAGGTATGAAAGGAAAACCCAAGGGAATTAACTACAACCAGAAAAAAATAGGCACTAGATAATCCCACCTTACCACCAGCCAAAATAAAAGAATTGGAAATCTACATACAATTCCACCATCATCAACTATTCCAAAACAGTCAAGAATGAGCAATCAATGGTCATTAATATCCCTCAATATTAATGGTCTTAACTCACCCATAAAGATTCGCAGGCTAACAGAATGGACACAAAGACAGAAACCATCCTTCTACTACATACAAGAAACACACCTCAGCCGCAAAGGCAGACATTCCCTCAGAGTTAAGGGATTTAGAAAAGATTTTCCAATCAAATGGACCCAAGAAACAACCGGCAATAGCAATCCTAATACCTAACAAAGTAGATTTTAAAATAAAATCAGTAAAAAGAGATGAAGGAGGGGACTTTATACTCATCACAGGAGAAATCCACCAAGATGGAGTTTCAATTTTGAACATCTATGCCAGAAACAAAAAGGTGCCCACATTCCTAAAAGAAACATTACTAAAACTCAAATCACATATCAAGCCCCACACACTCAAAGTGGGAGATTTCAACACACCACTCTCACCTCTAGACAGGAATACCAGACAAAAGCTTAACAAAGAAGGAAAGGAACTAATAGAAGTTATGATCCAATTGGGATCAATAGAACATTCCACCCATATAAAAAGGAATATGTTCTTCTCAGTGCCACATGGAATCTTCTCAAAATGGATCAAATACTTGGCAACATATCAAATATCCACAGGTACAAAAAAATTGGAAAAATGCCATCAACCTTATCAGACCACCATGCATTAAAATTAGAATTCAACAACAATACAAATTGCAGAAAACCTACAAAATCATGGAAGTAGAATAATGCACAATTTCACCATTCCTGGGTCAAAGAAGAAATACAAAAAGGAATATAAGACTTCCTAGAATTCAATGATAATGGCAACATAACATACACAAACTTCTGGGACACTTTGAAAACAGTGCTACGAGGGAAGTTCATAGCATTAACTGCCAACATGAAGAAACTGGAGGATTGTTACACTAGAGAATTAACAGTACATGAAGAAACTGGAGGATTGTTACACTAGAGAATTAACAGTACAACTGAAAGCTCTAGAACACAAAGAAACAAATTCACCCCAGAGAAGTAGACTCCAGGAAATAATCAAATTGAGGGCTGAACTCAATAAAGTAGAAACGAGGAAATTGATGCAAAGAATCAATGTAAGGAAGTGTTGGTTCTTTGAGAAAATCAACAAGATGGACAAACCTTTATCCAAACTTACCAAACAACAGAGTGTGAACATGCAAATTAACAAAATCAGAAAAAAGGGGTGGATGAAACAATGGACACTGAGGAAATCCAGGGTATCATAAGGTCATACTTTGTAAACCTGTACTCCACACAATTTGAAAATATAAAGGAAATGACAATTTGCTGGATAAATATCACTTGCCAAAATTAAATCAAGTACAGATAAGCAATTTAAATAGACATTTAAATAGAAACAGTCCTTAAAACTCTCTGAACTAAAAAAAAAAAAGCCTAGGATCAGATGGACTCAATGAAGAATTCTACCAGAAATTCAAATTACAGCTTATTCCAATTCTTCTCAAAATATTCCATGCAATATAAGCAGAAATGTCTTTGCCAAACTCTTTATATGAGGCTTCAAAAACCTTGATACCCAAGCCACAGAAGAGAATAACTAAGAAAGAA
>NW_024429233.1:740770-867453 GCF_017639785.1 Mesocricetus auratus | reverse complement strand
AGATGGGAATGCCCTGCATCAAGATTCTTAAGTCAAAATCCTGTGCAAACACCAGGATATCTATAAATTTGTATGAAAATATGACTTACTTATTTCAGTACAATAAATATTTAGTTTTCGCCACCAGGATGAATATAGCAAGTTACATGACTGAATTACAGACCTCGGAATTTAGTCCTCAATATAAATTAGAGAAATTTATTTGGTAGCCCAGTGGTGGTGTACACCTTTAATCCTAGCACTTAGAGGCAAAGACAGATGGATCTCTGTGAGTTCAAGGACAGGTCTACAGAGTGAGTTTCAGGACATCCAGAACTGCTACACAGAACAACCATGTCTCAAAAACATGAAAAAGATTCTTGTACATGCTTGCAGCTTTAAACAGCAAGGCCTAATATACATGCTTTATATCTGAAACTATTTGGTGACGATCTCATCGTAAAATTTTGATTTTTTTTTTACTTTGTGTTTCCTTTTTGTCTTAGAAGAATCTATAGACTTTATCAGACTTAGAAGAGTGATCTATTGCAAAGCACATCCTTGAAACATATTGCTCCCGAAAGTGCTCGCAACTGTCTCCTTTCCATATGTAACTCATCACACTGGCATGCCCTGCCTCTTTGACTTCCAGTGTATGGCTCAATACAGTCTTCTTTTAGGCTTCTCCTTTACTTCTTTCTTGTATCAAGCCACAGTCTTATTTGATGTATGTTGTAGCTTTCCCACATATCAGAATACTGTGTCAGTCCTGTGCAAGGTTCATGCTAGAGCTGGTGTCAGCTGGAAGGGCCTGACTTATTAGGAGCTTTGAGCACTGACACAATTTTGATGAATTATCCTGATAAAGCGAGTAATTAAATTATATACCCAATGATTAAACTGCATACACATAGGAAATTAACAATAAATATTACTTCATACGAGTTTAGTAATTTAATCATTTATACATTGCCAGACTCTAAAAGATGAAATTTTGCTATTAGCTTTTCAAATAATCATATGATCGTTTTTAAACTGCATTTTTGAACAGTCTCCTGTTTGTTATGAGAAACTTACACAACAGTAGGTTGGAAAGGTGAGTCTACATTTGAAAATTCCTAACACGCATGTATGTCAGCTCCGAGATGCATGTAACTCAGTGGTTTTCCCAGGGTCACCTGTGCCATTGACCTCAGGTGCCTGCATATACTCATTTCCACACATACACAGAAACATACCTAAACACCCAGGGGGGTTGATGGAACGGGGGGGAAAGAAATGGAGGGTGAAAGGGAGGAAAGGCTAGAGGCACAGATGGAAGGAGGAGAAATTAAAGACAGGCAATTGAAAACAAAGGAAACAAATCTTTAAAAAACATGTAAAAATGTAACCTGAAAATACATAAATATGGAAATATATATGTACACACACATACATGTTTATGGAGAAGGCATCCATCTTCAGAAGATTTGGGCTCTATAATATAATACTATAATAAATAAGGAAGCCATTATTGAAAGAACATATGGTAAAATGTACTGTGAGTAGAAATTAAGGTGTTTATGGAGATCTGGTCCAGTAGTTAGGGACATTTGTTGTTTTTCCAGAGGACCCAAGTTTGAATAACTATATCCACATAAGCTGGATGAGACACATACTCCTGCAACTCTAGGTGTAATTGATTTGGTTCACTCTTTAGACCTCCAGGTACATTCTGATCTGCACACGCACGTGCTCACACACAGACACACACACACACACACACACACACACACAAGAGGCTAGAGGAAACTAAGTATGCACATTTCTTAACTCTTTAGGAATATATTTATTGAGTGCCTACTTGGAAAAAAATTCCCTATCTAGATTCAAGACACATAGCAGAAAATTAGTTACACAGAGTCTTATGCTTCACTGAGGATTAGTTCAGTATGGACAATGAAGCAATTTAACATGGAGATAAGTAAAGATTATTGGTTACAGGAGGGGACTTACCCCAAAAATACCCTAGAATGATCTGCACATTAAAGATAGTTGAAGAAGTACTTTGTAGAGCTGAATTTTTGTTAACTACTGTGAGTTTGGCTATTGCCTCTTTGTACTATATAATTCTCTATACAACAAGGGGACGTGTCTAGGTACCTAAATAAATGCTTATACCATCAGGGAACTACTGAAAGGCATAGACAGTTGTCTAAATGGAGTGGAAATAAAGTCAGAAGAGGGAATGAGTCTGAGTTCATTTTAAACTCATCAAATTGTGTTCAGAGAGCAATGCAGTCACATAGCATTGGTTAATTTAGGAGGTTCTAATATGAAAACAAGTTAAATGATGACACTCAAATGTGAATTCATTTGATTTTGAAATTGCTGACATTTAAATTTCATTTTTAATGATACAGAAACTGATTTGAAAATGTCTTTTTTAATTGTTCATTAAATTTTGCTGATGAAAGTTCATTGTTCTGTGAGAAGACAGTACCACAAATTTCTGTAGTGACACAAGTTATTACTATGTTTTCCACAACAACAAAAATATACTATTGGGAGTCCTTTGGGTGTGAAGTGATCTTACCAGCATAGATGATTGGCTATTCCTCATCAAGCTAAATAAACTCAATACAGGGACTCAGGCCTGCAAAGCACATACCTTGCTGGAGATTCAGAATGCAAGAGAGAATCCACACAGCTTGGAGGCCATTTGCAAACCTGAACCATAGGCAGTTTGGGGCAGATCAGTTAAAGATGATTGATAAAGTCTGAGATATTTGACATCATCATCTGGAGCATAGGTCAATGCTTCATGATACATTTGAAGGATGCTCAAGCCAGAAACAACACTGTGGAGAAATAATTCCCAAACTGTCTCTAAATGAAGCAGCATTCTATGTCAAAAGCAGTTTATGCATCTGCTCTGAAACAGGATACATGTAGTGACAACTTGTTTGTACTCTAATAAATAAAGTTTGTATGAAGATCAGATGATGGATCTGGCTATGAGTTAACCACAGAGGTCTGGAGATCTGCACAGACATCCAGGAAGTGATATAACTGGTTAGAGAGAGAAATATAAGGTAGAAGGAGACAGGACTTTGGCCAGTTCAGCTGAGGAGTTTGCAAGGTAAGAGTTGGCTGTGGCTTACATGCTCTTTTCTCTCTCTGATCTTTCAGGATTTTCCCTGAAATCCAGCTGTGGGTTTTTATTATTAGGACCAATTATAACTTGTGTTACAATGACATTTTACTTGTGTTTAAACTTTTGACCCATGCTACCTGAGGACTGAAGGCTTAGAATGATGCCTTACTGTCTTCAGTGAACGTGGTTCTTGCTGTTATTACATCTGGAAGCAAGAGCAGCACTGAGACTACCAGCTTTAGAGCTTTAGACAAAGCTTGACAAAAACCCTGAGCAGCAGCATCAGCCGGCTTTTTCCTCACAGGTTGTGACGCAGATGTGGCTGCAATTGTGCTATAGTGGGTAAATTCCTTACAGTGCCCTGGAGATGCTGGCTCTGAGAAAATTGTCCCACTCTCCTTGCACACCAAGTTTCAGCTCTGCAGAGGTACATCACCCTGTCCATACAACACAGCATTGTAGCATGTGTTGTCACAAAACATTGTAGATTAAGTATGTAACATTTACATTCACAGCAAGGTTCAAGACAGCCAAGGGGACAGAACTAAACGACAAATACCCTGACCATCTTTCTTTATTAGAATGACCAGGATACTTTATAAATTCAAATCAACATCAGGATACAGATGTATAAATTCTCTTCACTTCCCCAACACTCCTTGAATATGTTTTCCTAGTTATTCACCAAATTAGTCAGTTATATAAGGGGAAGAAAATCAAACAATAGTTAGATTTTATTTACTATGAAGGTCTCATTTAAAGTAAGTACATATGCATTTAAAGTGAGTATTTACCAACAGAAAGAACCAAGCTAATGCATTGGCTATCACCCATCTTTACCACTTACCTTGAACATTCATTCCTTCTCAGTTTCACCTGGTAGATCTCAACACCACTATTTTAGGGATACTTATAAAGCCAGTCAGTTTGCTTTCAGAGGAAATATCTAGCGATAGAAAAGATATTTAGTTGCAAAGCCTGCTTTGTTATTAATTTATGTACTGTGCCATCAGTACAATTTCTCCTATCCTAAGAAACCAGCATTATCTCTCCTTGTGATAGATTACAATAGTTTACCATAACTTACATTCTTCCACATACTACTAAGTACACATAATAAATAAACATCCAAGATAAAGTACTGAATTTCCCAGGGCTGTAAGTCAATACAAGTTTTCTTTTAAAGAGCTGACTCACATTCTATGTTACAATGACATCTCTTCCATTTTCTTTTTATTATATTAAATCCTACAAACCATGAAATCCCTTTGTATTTAGTTTGGATCTTGAATACATATTCCTCATTTAACTGGCACTAAACAATTATTGGTTAATGGGGAATGATTTTCAGGGTTTCTTACAATTTTTTTATTTTTACATTATTTCTTTTTTTTTAATAAAAGGGTCAGGTCTGTCTTTTAAATAATCAACTGAACATAAATACAGTTGCCATTACCTTGTCAAGAAAAAGATAAACTGATTTCCTACAGTTTATTTTTTTATAAATCCATCAAACTATACCTTGTTGGTCTGAAGAGAGGCACAGTTTCAGAAGACTCAAATTTGTTTCCCATCACCCAGATCAGCTGGTACACAACTTCTTGTGACTACAGCTCTAAGGCATCTGATGTCTTCTTCGTGCTTCTGCATGCATTTAATTTTGTATATGTGTACAAACTATCCCTTCACTCCCTCATATACACACAAACTACAACATCATGTTAAATTCAAAAAATAAGTGCTTTGCTATTTATAAGTAAGATTTACATGATCTCATTATTGAAAAAGTATCCACGGGGAGTCCAGGGAAGCGGCGGTTCTTCCAGCAGCATCAGGTAAACAGGCCGGCTTCCCGGCCTGTGCTCAAGTGCCTGCAGATCGCCTGGGACCTGCACAGAGCTCCCAATCCCAGCGGGAGCCAAGCATCCCAGACTCCGGATCTTCGCTCACACCAACGAGACCAGGAAAGGAGAGGAGGCTGGGAGTCCAGGGAAGCCTGGTTCTTCCAGCAGCATCAGGTAAACAGGCCGGCTTCCCGGCCTGTGCTCTAGTGCCTGCAGATCGCCTGGGACCTGCACAGAGCTCCCAATCCTGGCGGGAGCCAAGCACCCAGACCCCAGGTCTTCTCTCCCACCAACGAGACCAGGAAACCAGAGGACCCAGGGAGACCAGGGGAGTAGCTGTTCTGGATCAAATACAACAGGACCCAGCATAGGGTCCAGGGGACCAGATAAGAGGATAAGCGCCCCAGATTCCTGTTCTTCTTCTCCACCCACGGGACCAGCATTCGGACAAGGAATAGAAGAACCACCAGATTATTGGACTTGCTAGCACCCACCAAAAGGGAACTCTGGTCCCCAGACCAGTAAGGGGCTCTTTCTGCACCCACTAGAAGAAGAGATGGGAAAGAGACAATACAAAAACACAGTCAGCAACAGAAAAACAAATATGACACTGCCAGATTCTAGAGACTCCACACCAGCAAGACCCCAATATTCCAATGCGGACAAAGCAGAAGAGAACGACCTTAAAAGCACTTTCATGAAAATGATAGAGGCCCTAAAAGAGGATATTGGAAAATCCTTCAAAGAAATGGAAGAAAAAACAAACCAAAAAATGCAAGAATTGGAAGAAAAAACAAAACAAAAAAGGCAGAAAATGGAAGAAGAAATGAAGCAAAAAATGCAAGAAATGGAAGAAAAAACAAAGCAAAAAATGCAAGAATTGGAAGAAGAATCATACCAAAAAAGGCAGGAAATGGAAGAAGAAACAAAGCAAAAAATGCAAGAAATGGTAGAAAAAAACAAAGCAAAAAATGAAAAAATGGAAGAAGAAACAAACCAAAAAAGGCAGGAAATGGAAGAAGAAACAAAGCACAAAATGCGAGAAATGGAACAAAAAACAAACCAAAAAATGCAAGAAATGGAAGAAAGAAC
Organism: Mesocricetus auratus; assembly: GCF_017639785.1. Lineage (NCBI taxonomy): Eukaryota > Metazoa > Chordata > Mammalia > Rodentia > Cricetidae > Mesocricetus > Mesocricetus auratus. Next base: position 861,402 of record NW_024429233.1, on the reverse strand, counting down.
AAACCAAAAAATTCATAAAAGGCAACAAACGGACGAACATATAAACAGAAAATTGCAAGAAGCAATGCAAACACTGCAAGGGTTGAAAACTGAAATAGAGTCATTAAAAAAACACAATCTGAAGAAAGGCAGAAAATAGAAAAGCTGGACAAACAGACAGGCACTACCAATACAAGCATTACCAACAGAATAGAAGAGATGGAAGAGAGAATCTCAAGTGTTGAAGATACGCTAGGAGAAATGGATTTATCAACCAAAGAAAACCTTAAATCCAACAAATCCTTAACACAAAACATCCAGGAAATATGGGACACCATGAAAAGACCAAACCTAAGAATAATAGGTATAGAAGAAGGAGAAGAAATCCAGCTCAAAGGGGCAGAAGGCATATTCAACAAAATCATAGAAGAAAACTTTCCCAACCTTAAGAAAGACATGCCAATGAAGGTACAAGAAGCCTACAGAACACCAAATAGAGTGGACCACAAAAAAATCCCCTTGCCACATAATAATCAAGACCCCAAACATACAGAATAAAGAAAGAATATTAAGAGCAGCTAAGGAAAAAGGTCAAGTAACATATAAAGGCAGACCTATCAGAATTACACCTGATTTCTCCATGGAAACGCTGAAAGCCAGAAGGTCCTGGATAGATATTCTACCTACACTAAGAGACCACGGATGCCAGCCCAGACTACTATACCCGGCAAAGCTCTCAATCACTATAGACGGAGAAAACAAGATATTCCATGACAAAACTAGATTCAAGCAATATGTGTCCACTAACCCAGCCCTACAGAAAATTTTGGAAGGAAAACTCCAACCCAAGGAAGCTAACTACAACCAGAAAAACATAAGCATTAGAGAATCTCTCTCTACCAACAGCCAAAAGAACAAAGGGGTGAAATTCCACACATAATTCCACCAACAACAACCATCGCAAATCGAAGAAGGATGAGCAATCATTGGTCATTAATATCCCTCAATATTAATGGCCTTAACTCACCCATAAAAAGACACAGACTAGCAGATTGGATTCGAAGACAGAACCCTTCCTTCTGCTGCATACAGGAAACACACCTCACCCTTAAAGACAGACATTACCTGAGAATTAAAGGTTGGGAAAAATTTTTCAATCAAATGGACCCAAGAAACAAGCCGGGGTAGCAATCCTAATATCTAACAAACTAGACTTTAAAATAAAATCAATCAAAAGAGATGAAGGAGGTCATTACATACTCATCACAGGTGAAACCCACCAAGAGGAAGTGTCTATTCTGAACATCTATGCCCCAAATACAAAGGCATCCACATTCGTTAAAGAAATATTATTAGAACTTAAATCTCATCAAAAACCCCACACAGTTATAGTGGGAGATTTCAACACACCACTCTCACCACTAGACAGGAATACCAAACAGAAACTCAACAAAGAATCAAAATGGCTAATAGAAGTAATGACCCAACTGGGATTAACAGATATCTATAGAACATTTCATCCACATAAAAAAGAATATACCTTCTTCTCACCACCACATGGAACCTTCTCAAAAATCGACCACATACTTGGCAACATATCAAACCTCAGCAGCGACAAAAAAATTGGAATAACTCCATGCATCTTATCAGACCACCATGCTTTAAAATTAGAATTCAACAACAGCACAAATTACAGAAAACGTACAAACTCATGAAAATTGAATAATGCTCAACTGCACCATCCCTGGGTCAAAGAGGAAATAAAAAAGAAATTAAAGACTTCCTCGAATTCAATGAGAATGAAGACACAACATACCCAAACCTATGGGACACTTTGAAAGCAGTGCTACAGGGGAAGTTCATAGCGCTAAATGCTCACATGAAGAAACAGGAGAACAGTTATACCAGAGAATTAACATCACAGCTGAAAGCTCTAGAACACAAAGAAGCACACTCCCCCAGGAGGAGTAGACGCCAGGAAATAATCAAATTGAGGGCTGAAATCAATAAAGTAGAAACCAGGAAAACAATACAAAGAATCAACTCAACGAAGAGTTGGTTCTTTGAGAAAATCAACAAGATAGACAAACCTTTGTCCAAACTTACCAAACAGCAGAGAGTGAACATGCAAATTAACAAAATTAGAAATGAAAAGGGGGACATAACAACAGACTCTGAGGAAATCCAGAGAATCATTAGGTCATACTTTGAAAACCTGTACTCCACAATATTCGAAAATTTAAAGGAAATGGATGACTTCCTGGACAGCTATCAATTGCCAAAACTAAATCAAGAACAGATAAGCAATTTAAATAGACCTATAACCCCTATGGAAATAGAAGCTGTCATCAAAAGTCTCCCAACCAAAAAAAAGCCCAGGTCCAGATGGCCTCAGTGCAGAATTCTACCAGAAATTCAAAGAACAGCTTATACCAATTCTTCTCAAAGTGTTCCACACAATAGAAGCAGAAGGGTCTTTGCCAAACTCTTTCTATGAGGCTTCAATAACCTTGATCCCCAAGCCGCACAAAGATACAACTAAGAAAGAGAACATCAGACCAATATCCCTCATGAACATTGATGCAAAAATACTCAATAAAATACTGGCAAATCGGATCCAAGAACACATCAAAACAATCATTCACCACGATCAAGTAGGTTTCATCCCAGGAATGCAGGGATGGTTCAACATATGAAAATCCATCAACGTAATCCACCATATAAACAAGCTGAAAAACAAAAATCACATGATCATCTCACTAGATGCTGAAAAAGCCTTTGACAAAATCCAACACCCCTTCATGATAAAGGTCTTGGAGAGATCTGGGATAACAGGGACATACTTAAACATAATAAAAGCTATATACAGTAAACCAACAGCCAACATCAAACTAATTGGACAGAAAGTCAACGCAATTCCTCTAAAATCAGGAACAAAACAAGGCTGTCCACTCTCTCCATACCTTTTCAACATGGTACTTGAAGTTCTAGCTATTGCCATACGACAACAAAGGGGGATCAAGGGGATACAAATTGGGAAGGAAGAGGTCAAACTTTCACTGTTTGCAGACGATATGATAGTTTACATCAATGACCCAAAGAACTATACCAGGGAACTCTTACAGCTGATTAACACCTTCAGCAAAGTGGCAGGCTACAAGATCAACTCAAGAAAATCAGTAGCCCTAATATATACAGATGATAAAAGGGCTGAAAGAGAAATCAGAGAAACATCACCCTTTACAATTGCCACAAACAACATAAAACACCTTGGGGTAACGCTAACCAAACAAGTGAAAGACCTGTATCGTAAGAACTTTGAATCTTTAAAGAAAGAAATTAAAGAAGCCCTCAGAAAATGGAAAGATCTCCCATGCTCTTGGATAGGGAGGATCAATGTAGTAAAAATGGCAATCCTGCCAAAAGCAATCTACAGCTTCAATGAAATCCCCATTAAAATCCCAGCACAGTTCTTCATAGACCTTGAAAGAACAATAATCAATTTTGTATGGAAAAACAAAAGACCCAGGATAGCCAAAACAACCCTGTTCAACAAGGCAACGTCCGGAGGCATCACCATCCCTGACCTCAAGCTCTATTATAGAGCTATAGTCCTGAAAACAGCTTGGTACTGGCACAAAAATAGACAGGTAGACCAATGGAATCGAATTGAAAACCCGGGTATTAACCCACACACCTACGAACATCTGATCTTTGACAAAGAAGCTAAAAATATACAATGGAATAAAGAAAGCATCTTCAACAAATGGTGCTGGCATAATTGGAGACTGGCATGTAGAAGAATGCAGATCGATCCATGTCTATCGCCATGCACAAAACTTAAGTCCAAATGGATCAAAGACCTCAACATAAATCCAGCCACACTGAACCTCTTAGAAGAGAAAGTGGGTGGTACCCTTGAACGAATTGGTACAGGAGACAGCTTCCTGAACATAACACCAGTAGCACAGGCAGTAAGATCAACAATTAATAAATGGGACCTACTGAAACTGAGAAGCTTCTGTAAGGCAAAGGACACAGTCAGCAAGACAAAAAGGCAGCCCACAGAATGGGAAAAATATTCACTAATCCCACATCTGACAGAGGGTTGATCTCCAAAATTTACAAAGAACTCAAGAAGCAAGTCTCCAAAACACCAAAGGACCCTATTAAAAAATGAGCTGCAGAACTAAATAGAGAGTTTTCAATAGAGGAGTCTAAAATGGCTGAGAGGCACTTGAGAAAGTGCTCAACATCCTTAGCCATCCGGGAAATGCAAATCAAAACAACTCTCAGATACCATCTCACCCCTGTCAGAATGGCTAAAATCAAAAACACCAATGACAATTTATGCTGGAGAGTTTGTGGTGAAAGGGGAACACTCCTCCATTGCTGGTGGGAGTGCCAACTGGTTCAGCCACTTTGGAAATCAGTGTGGAGATTCCTCAGAAAAATAGGAATAAACCTACCACAAGACCCAGCAACTCCACTCTTAGGCATATATCCAAAAGATGCCCATTCATACAACAAAGATGTCTGTTCCACTATGTTCATAGCAGCTTTATTTGTAATTGCCAGAACGTGGAAGCAACCTAGATGTCCCTCACCTGAAGAGTGGATAGAGAAAATGTGGTACATCTACACAATGGAGTACTATTCAGCAGAAAAAAATAATGGAAACATGAGATTCACAGGCAAATGGATGACACTAGAAGAAACCATCCTGAGTGAGGTAACCCAGTCACAAAAAGAGAAGCATGGCATGTACTCCCTCATATATGGATTTTAGACATAGATCTGCGGAGTGCCAGCCTACAATCCTATGGCCAGAGAGTCTGGGAAACAGAAACTTTATTTAGTGGCTGATCGAAGAAGAGGCAGACTCCCTTGGTTAAGTACTGAGCTGAACTCAAGAAAGCCAGTAACAGAGAGGGAGGACTGATGATCAAAGGGATTATGACTGGGCTGGTTTAACCCCCAGAAACAGCTGACCAGACAAAGGTTAACTCTTGAATCCCAGGCATTAGCCTGGGAAGCCAGCATGGGACTGATCAAGACCCCCTGAATCTTGGTGTCAGTGAAGGGTCCTAGGGAATCTATTGAGCCTTGGGCAGCAGATCAGTACCCATCCCAATTATACACAAGGACTTTGGACTCCAATAGAACAATGTAAGGTGCACTCTCACCCTGAACTCTTGGGAAAGGGTCTAGGCCCTGCCCTATATGAAATGACACACTATGGACACCCCCATGGAGGGCCTCACCCTCCCTGGAGAAATGAGGGGATAATCGGGGGGAGGGCACGGGAGGAAGGGAGGGAATCGGAGAGGGACCTGGAACTGACTTGTGAATCAACCTTGATTCTTATCTAAATTTAAACTGGAAAATAAAATTTAAAAAAAAAGAAAAAGAATCCACATCGGACCCAAGGTGTTTTTATCATAATTTAAAATCTTCCAGTTATGTGAATTGGAAAAGGAACTTAAGTATACCTGGTTCTTACATTTTTTTCACCTGTAGAAAGTGCCTTTACATCATGAAGTTGCACTAAGGACAAATGAGACGCTATTTTTCTCTCATTCCAGAATTCAGGGATAAAAACTCAATCTGCCTAAGCCTTTCTAAATAAACGGAAAAAAGTCTGAAAAACAAAGGAAATTTAGTATGCATCTGCTTATAAACTAAAGATTCAGGGAAGTCAGTCTTGCCTCTAATCCCAATGTTTGTTCCTCCTTTTCTCTCCAAAGACCCTGATTCATGGACCTAATTCTGCTTACATAAATGTATCATGGTTCTATCCTTTCAATGTAGCACTAGCTATTAAGAAGCCTCCAGGCACTGTGGAAAATAATGCTGTATATTTCCAGCATAGTGTGTGACTACTTATTTACCAGTTTCAGAATGGAATAAAAGATCACCTGTTTTCAAAGAAAAAAGGAAGTGAGCCACGGTAAATTCAGTAGTAAAGTAAACTGAAGACAGTTGCCCTGTCTGGGCTCATTTCTCCCCAGCCTCACATTAAAGAGGAAAAATATGAAAGCTATATGAAATAATTTGATAGCTAATTAATTCATTTATGTGAAAAGCCTTTGCCTTTTAATCATATTTTTTGTATAATCTTAAACATTGTGTTGACAGGATATCAGCAAACTCATTTCTTTAAGATAATAATTGGGAACGACACCTCCAACCCACACCAGCAGACTGGGCTTTCTAGCCCCGGCCCTGGAGAGGGCTCCAGCAACACCACACTGCATCAACCAGGAGCCCACTCGGCACCTATGACACAGGGCACTATTATGATCTCTTTGTGATGAGGAAGCATGGTCCTTCCCAGGGCCATGATGGATTAAGGAAGACAAGGAGAACCACACATGGGCCAGGGGCCAGGGGCAATCCACACTGTGCTCCACAGAGAAAACACCGGCCTACCCTGTGCCTTATAGTACAAAGCAGACAGCCACTACTATGGTGAGCAAATGCATGGTGTGGTAAGGGAGAGACAAAAGGGTTCATGTCCTGAAGACACAGGCTAATCTGAAAAGGTGAGAGACAAAGAGTAGGCTGAGGTTGGAGTCTTCATTGCTACCCAGGGTCTTGTTGATGTCTGGGCCTGGGCTGCTGCTGGGTGGAGTCCATATCTGGGTTCATAGACCTGATGCAGCCACCATGTATGTTGGTATGTCTATGGCTTCTGATTCACCAAAGTCCAAGAGGATAGGTATTTACAGAATTGACCCCACCCATTTACTGGATGCAACACTAGGGAGATTTAGTCCATCACTGGCAGAAGCACTCAGGAGAGAGGGTCCTACACCTCACCCGGGCAGTACAATAGTACTGATCCTTTTCACAGGGGCATGGTTGAGCTGGTCCTGAGGGTGTGAGACTGAGAAAGCAAGGTGTGTCCCTCTTGTATACCATGTGGTGGCATGGGTTCCCAGGTGATTGGTCTTCCTGCTTTTAATGCCTTTAATATTGAAAGGCAGTTATTATTGTGGACATGATATATGTGCAGGTACACATGTCACAGTCTGTATATGGATCTCAGTGCACAACCTAGTGATGTCAGTTCTTCTTCCACATTTATATGGTCCGCAGTGTTTGCACTCAGATTCTCAGGCATGTATGTTGAACGTCTTTACCACACTGAGACATCATCTGGTCCCAGTAATTTTTCTCTTAACACTTCATTAGGATTTCTCTTAAAGTAGTATTACTAAAAGTTATAATATGACTAAGTTGTTTGATTTTAGTTGTATTAATACGAAAATTTGTCATTAGCTCATGTGTATTCCTGAGATATCATTAAGTAATCATCATATATAAAATCCTATTATGTTGGACAGATAAAGTAGAATATTGATTATGCATGTGTTCAGTGTAACTTTCTATTTTCCTATCATCTTTCTTCAGTCCTGTAACAAATTAGGGCTTGCTCATTAAAATTCTATATTTTCGTCTTTTGCATTATGAATAATACAATGGATCAGTTATTCTGCAAAGAAAAACTGCATAGTGATAAAAAGCAGTAACAGAGCAAACCAGACTTAAATCTTCTACGTTATTAATGTGATGACTTACAGTAACTTCTTGCTAATTTGAACATCAGATCCAGTGCCCATTTTAGTCTATTTGTATTGATGTAATACCTTAAACGTGATATTTAAATGTCATAAATTTATTTCTTTTGGTATTAGTATCTGGATGGACCAAGAAGAATTCTGCATCTAGAGATGTGGGAGTCTCTCTAAATATGCTGTCTGGCAGAGTACTGATCCAAATGAGGCAAGAAGGAAATCTGGTACAACATGACTCAGTACCCAGTGTTGGTTCAAACTTCTGTATTATGACACTGGGAAGTTGATTTTAGGGATATTTAGGTGCAGAAATTTTTGGAAAAATATCTTGGTGTAGAAAAATCCCATTTCCACAAGGAGGTACAATTACATTGACTCTTTTTCTCAAAGTAGTTCTTCTGAGAGGATGGGTACTAGAGATAGGCTACATGTGTTACCTTAAAAGCCTAGGTTCTTATGTGGCCTTGGTCATGTGTGTAAGGCAGAGATTATCTGGACTATTAGCTTCCTCTGCTCCTGATTGTGGGAACCTGGGGGAGCCAGGTAAAGCCTTCCCCTACAGATAGCAAAGGGGATCACCTAGACTATTAGCTACCTCCATTTCCATCCTTTTGGTCGGAAGACAGATTCTACATATTTTCATTTAAAAAGACTATCTTGCATGCTTAACATTCCTGGTTTTCCTAAAATTATCAGTGAGCACAAGGAACTTAGTGCTCCCAACCCAGAAAGAGCCTGATCTGTAGTTCCAACCTGTCACTTTGAGTTCTAGGCCCCCTGCCAGAGGGTGTGTAGATGCTGTATGAGGCATCTTTTATGAGACACTCATTGTGTCCCAAAGGCTATACTTCCTAATATAACCATGACTTTAAATTTTGGCACATGGTTTATGAATTCAATACAAGCATTCAAATCTTTGTAATATATTAATTTTACATAATACTAAAGACTGTTTTTCATGGTGTTAGAATAAATAAAAGCTAATTGGTTATCAAGAATATAGAGAAAACACAATGTTGGTTCATAACTAAGCCTTTACCAGGAAATTAATAAATTATGATTTATTAGAATTTTGTACACTTCTCCTTCCCAACTAAGAGCAAAACAAAATAAAACAAAATCATAGTACATTTCTTCTTCTATATTACTCATCTTCCTATCACAGTAACTAATTCCCCTAGTAAAATGACCTTCAATGAGGGAAACTTTCCTTTAGCTTATGGTTTTAGTGTTCTAGTTCATGGTCTTGAAGCCCAGTTACTTTTGGACCTACCAATATAGAAGTATGAAGCAAAAGGAAAACCTCACCCTACTTACCGGGAAGCAAAGGGAAAGAATGTGAAAACTGTCATGGTGGTACTTTGCCCTCTCCAAGTACAGACTAAATGACCTGCCTCTTTCATCTAGGCCCTGCCTTGTAAAGTCTCTTCTACCCCTCAATCGCCCCTTAATTATGATGCAGTCTACCTCCCAAATTCTAGGTCTGCACAAACTACATGTGTGACAGATCCATAAATCAGAGTTTTCGAGGGACACCTCAGATGCAAACCATAGTACTTCTAGCCAAGGTGATGAACCCTCAGAACAAGGTGATGCCTGCAATTATCAGTAGCTGTGCCTATTACTTTTGATATGGAATTATGAACTAAAGCTTGTAATGGAAGAATCACACAGTGATTGACAATCTTTGTTTACAGAGCCATAGATTGCTCACAGTTCCCCAGATGTCAGAAGAATCAGAAGACTGAAAATAGTGATAATCCAAATTTTGATACTAACTGCTTTCTATTGTCCCCCTCTGTGTACCCAAATTCCCATGATCTGGTTTACCAGGCAAATTTCAAGCTCATTTTTTATAAGTTTGTAAAAAGCACCCCTTGTTTCTTCGTACTGGTGTTGTAATAACTGGATTGATCATCTGTTTTTCAGTGACTTAAAGACAGGAAGAGAAGCAGAGATTGGACAGTAATCATCTCTGTTAGAAGTGAATTGTTGGGGTTTCCCATTTCCTCCTGTGTGAAATGGATTGTAGTGGTGATTTGTGTATATGACTTACAGATTTCTGGAGCTGGTGCTAGGAGGGTGAGAAAACAGTCAAGATATGTTAACATCAATGTATAAATAGGTTGGTAACAAGAATTTAAATCAGTCAAGACAAGAGAAAAAAGCTGAACAAAATAATGATAAATTTCAAAGTATATGAACAAATTGATAGCAGCTTAACAAGATGGCATACTTAAAGAAAGTCTCAATACTGAATGTGTGAGTTCACAGTACAGAGCTAGAAAATGTTTATATTCACAGTTCAAGATGTTGTAATAAGTGGAGAGTAAACTAATTAAGAATCAGTAGCAAGATTTACAACTCAAAGGCTAAGTCAAATTCATATGACAGGTTTACAATATAAAAGAAATTCTTAAGATTTATTTATGTAAGTATCTTATGTATGTTGATATTTAGAGTGCATGTGCATCTGCACACCATTGGATCTGTGTTAGTCAATATCCTATTGCTGTGAAAAGACAACATGGCCATGGAGACTTCTATGAAGGAAAGCATTTAATTGAGCCTAGGTCATAGATTCAAAGGTTTTGACAATTACTGTCATGTTGGGAAGCATGGCCACATGCAGTTAAACATGGCACTGGAGAAGAGGAGGAAATCTATGTCTAGATTGTTAGGTAACAGGAAGGCATGAAGAGGAGAGAGAGAGAGAGAGAGAGAGAGAGAGAGAGAGAGAGAGAGAGAGAGACTGGGCCTTACTTGAACACATTAAATCTCACAGCCCACCTGCAGTGACACACTAGCTCAAACAAGGCCACACCTAGTCCAGTAAGGCTAAAAAACATAATCCCTGTCAAATAGCACCACTCCCTAATGAGCATGCATCCTAAAATATGAGTCTATCTGGGGCCGTGCCTATTCAAAGTACCACAGGATCATTTGCATCTACAATTATAAAATGGTTGTAAGTCACAATATGGTGCTCAGATTTCAATTTGGGACTTCTGGAAAGGCAGCCAGAAATGTTGAGACAAGTCTCTAGCTCCCTAAAAGAAACATTGGAAAATTTCAGAGCTTTATGTTCTATGTGAACTAATAATGTCAAACTCAAGATTATCACCCAGATAAATACTACAGAGGAAGAAATAAGTAATGGTTCAAAATAGAAGGAAGCTAGTCACATTCTTAACCACTACTGGGAGAGGACAGATACAGTTTTTGTAGAAATGTATGATTCAGTTCTAAAAGAGTGATAGTAAAAACATAATATTCTCAGTCATGCTTTCAGAAGACAGAAGTAGGATGCTGTAATTCCAGTACCAGAACAATCATCTCTGGGATAAAACACTGGTTTAAGAACAGCAGAAAATGGGTAGCATTGCTTGTTCGCACTGGGGTGTTAAGACACATTCAAGTGGAATTAAAGTGATGGAAAACAGTGCTTTCCCCTCATATGTTTCTTTTGTAGTTCCTGGATGTCTTTTCTCATGTAGAATGTCTCTGTTACCCAGCTGTCAAAGTAATTAGGAGAGCACAGGTTGATGGGATTTCTAGGTTTTGTAGGTAGAAAGTCCAATCTCATATCTCCTAACCTTGTTCCTTCTACTCAATTATGTGTCAATATACAACAAGGGTGGAAAGCCTCTAGCAGCATGACAACAACATGACCAGGGATAAATAACTTTTACTTTCTCACAGAAAGTAAATGAATTAGAAGTCATGATGCTGAATATGCACTTCACTTTGTTATGACTGATGAGATGAGAGCCCTGATTCAAAGTATTATGTGTTATGTCAAAAGACCATGAGATATACAGAATTTTATGGGATATATTAATTTTATCACAAGATGGTAATTTTGTTACATCAAGAGCAAGTTTGTTTTCCATACCTAATCTTGAGATTCATAACCTTCAGCCAGTTAGTGTTTAAGAACACACTACATGCTATGTTATAGATAGAACTCTATTATCCCTCAAAGTAAAATAGCAACTGTTAAGAAAGCAGTCAGCAACTCCACTCTTAGGCATATATCCAAAAGATGCCCATTCATACAACAAAGCTGTCTGTTCCACTATGTTCATAGCAGCTTTATTTGTAATAGCCAGAAGTTGGAAGCAACCTAGATGTCCCTCAACCGAAGAGTGGATAGAGAAAATGTGGTACATTTACACAATGGAGTACTATTCAGCAGAAAAAAACAATGAAATCATGAGATTCGCAGGCAAATGGATGACACTAGAAGAAACCATTCTGAGTGAAGTAACCCAGTCACAAAAAGAGAAACATGGCATGTACTCTCTCATATATGGATTTTAGACATAGATCTGGGGAGTGCCAGCCTACAATCCTATGGCCAGAGGGTCTGGGAAACAGAAACTTCATTTAGTGGCTGATCGAAGAAGAGGCAGACTCCCTTGGTTAAGTACTGAGCTGAACTCAAGAAAGCCAGTAACAGAGAGGGAGGACTGATGATCAAAGGGATTAAGACTGGGCTGGTTTAACCCCCAGAAACAGCTGACCAGACAAAGGTTAACTCTTGAATCCCAGGCATCAGCCTGGGAATCCAGCATGGGACTGATCAAGACCCCCTGAATCTGGGTGTCAATGAGGAGGCCTAGGTAATCTATTGAGCCTTGAGCAGCAGATCAGTATCCATCCCAAGTATACACACGGATTTTGGACTCCCATAGAACAATGTGAGGTGCACTCTCACCCTGAACTCTTGGGGAAGGGTCTAGGCCCTGCCCTATATGAAATGATAGACTATGGACACCCCCATGGAGGGCCTTATCCTCCCTGGGGGAATGAGAGGATAACGGGGGGGTGGAGGTGGAGGGAGGGCATGGGTGGAGGGGAGGGAAAGGGAGAGGGACCTGGAATTGACGTGTAAAGCAACCTTATTTCTTATCTAAATTTAAACTGGAAAAAAAACTAAAAAAAAAAAAAAAGAAAGCAGTCACATACTTTTTATCTTAGACAAAGATGTATGGTTTTGCTACATTGTGTGTTGCTAAAAGTTTCCTCAATCTGTTCTCCATGAGCCCCAAATCAATAGGCTCTCATAGGTATGCATAAAATAGGCAGTGGGGGCTTTGAGATGGCTTCCTTGTTTAATAATTATAGTAGGAAAACTCAGTAAATCTATAGGCAGAGAAAAATGACAAAGTACTTTAGCATGTTTCTTGTCTCACTTTTCATTTTGTGCATACAGATAATATGGCTTATGCATGAGTTCGAGAAATGTGCAAATTTTATTATCAAATTATTTAAAATAATGTTTAATGCTTTAAAGTAGACAGAGTAAGAAAAAATGCAACCATGCTGGCAAGATGCAGCCATGTAAACTTTACTGAAGAATGAAAGTGTCTGTGATATGAAGAAATGTTTTAAGACATTATTAACGAAAATATAATTCCATTTGTAAAAGTCTTAGTTCCTACATTTTATTAAACACTCTCAAAGGCAAACAACACCACTCTTTGTCAATAATGGATATTTTGTTCCAGAAAGATTGCCTGCATGAAGGATGGTAATGCCCATATTTTTTTCTAACATAATTCAATCAGTCCATATCAAAGGTAGCTCTCATGATACTTGGTCCCAAGTCTTCCTTGTTGAGGTGCCAAATAATCAAATTCCAAGACACTACTAAATTATAAACTACTAATAGGACTCCTTTTTCTCACATATTTGCCAAGAAATCTTTGATATAAATCAGTATCTGTATGTCTGTCTGTCTATCTATCCAGCTATTGTTTGGTTTAAAGTACTATATATAATAATATAAATACATACATACAAGCATACACACACATACATTAAAAATCATTTCAATGAGTTGTGTTTATTTTAAGATTGTTTATTGTAATTTTAATTGTTTCATAGGGACTACAATGAGGTTTACTACTAAGCTGGAAGCAATTTGCAACTGAGTAATTTTTATTGCTACTCAGATTCAGCAGCCACCATAAAGCCACATGGTGCTACCTCTGTTGATTACTGCTATTGTGCAATGGAAAAAACAAAAAACATCACACTGAGACTGAACAAAGCAACCAAACATGAGGAAAAATCCATCAAGAACAGGGCATAAGAATCAAAGACTCATTCATTCAGAAGTCACATCAAAATACTAAAGAGAAAGCTACAATATGTACACAAAGGACCTGGTAGTGATGTACATCATCACTGTGCTTACAGTACTTCATTCTCTGAGTTCATATGACCTTTGCTCATTTGATTGAGAGACCTTGTTTGACTGGTTTTATTCATCCCCACTGGGTTTACACTCTTTCCAACTAGTTTTCCATGTGTGTGTTTGTGTGTGTGTGTGTGTGTGTGTGTGTCTGTGTGTGTGTCTGTGTCTGTGTGTGTTTGTGCATGTGCTGTCTGTGTCTGTGTGTATGTGTAATATATGACTGTGGGTCTCTTCATCTTTTTCCCATATGCAGCAGAATGAAGACTTTCTGATGATGACTGCATAAGGCACTAATCTATGAGTATAACACAGCATCATTATGTGTCAATTTTGTTATTTGTTTTCATTTTACATGAAAACATTTTGTTTTACCTTAGGTCTCTGGGAAACCTAGACTCTGCTTCTTGGTTACTCAAGCCATGTCTCTAATGGGTCCCATTTCAAGGAGTTGGTGTTAAGTCAATTCTGTCATTGGTTGGCTACTCCCACAATTTCAGTGTCACCATCGTCCTAGCATGTATTTTGCAGGCAGTAAAGATTGTAGATCAAAGCTTTTAAGACTGGATTGTTGTTTACATTTCTCTTTTGGTAGCCCACAGAGTATCTTTCTGCACCACAGACACTAGAACATAGGAGTGAAAATTCCATGTAGGTACCTGTTATCCTTAACGATTGGAGCACTTCTGTCAGTTTACAGAGAGCAACCCATTTCTTGTCAAGAGCCTAGGTTTGGGGGAGATTTTCATGTGACCCCCTTGGCCAACAACTCAATTGAATGCAACAACCTTGGTATTGGGACCCTCATTTGATAACAAATGGTGGGTCCTTTGGAATACAGATTCCCCATTATTAGGAGACATCATTATGATCTCATTATATTTTAGTAAGTTTCCACTGCAGTAGGTTTCCATACCATCCTTCAAATACCCATGAATTCCATCTGCCTTTTCCAGCTTTCCCTCTCTCAATACTCTCTCTCTTTCGCCGTCCCCACCTGATCCTCCAGTTCACATTTCCCCCAATTCTACTCCTGTTCTTCCTCTGAGAGATATCCATGTGACCTTCAAGTCCCTTTCTGTGCCTACAGATTGTAGAATGGTTATCACTTAATAGCTAGTATCAACATGTAAGTGAGCATACACCATGCTTATCTTTTTGGGTCTGCTTTAGCCCACTCGGGATTATTTTTTAGTTCTGTCTAAGTTTAACAGCTGAATAATACTCCATTGTACAAACGTCTCAAATTATTTTTAATTACTGATTTATTGAGGTACATCTATGTTGTTTCCAGTTCCTAACTATTATAAATAAGGCATCGGTAAACATGTTTGCGTAAATGTCCTCGTGTGAAAATGGACCATCCTTTGGGTAGATATCCAAGAATGGAATAACTGAATCTTGAGGTAGATCAATTACCAAATTTCTGAGGAATTTGCTGTATTGATAATGATCACCATAGTGGCTGTACAAGTTTGCACTTCCGCTAGCAATGGAAGAGTGTTCCCCATGTTCCACATGCTCACCGGTATGAGCTGCCAGTTGCTTTAATGATTTTAGCCATTTCGATAGTTGTATAATAGAACTCCAGATTAGTTTTGATTTTCATTTTCCTTATGGCTAAGGATGTTATACATTTCTTTAATTGTTTCTCAGCCATTTGAGTTTCCTCTACTGAGAATTTTATATTTAAATCTTCACTCCATTTTTAATTGAGTTATTTGGTTTTGATACCTAGTCTTTTTATATGTTTTTGATGCTAGTCTTCTAGCAGATGTGGAGTTGTTTAAAATCTTTTCTCATCCTGTAGGATGCATCTTTGTCTGAATGACAGTGTCCTTTACCTTACAGAAACATTTTGGTTTCATGAGGTCCCATTTGTTAATTGTTGCACTCAGTGACTGTGCTATGAGTGTTCTGTTCAGAAAGTTTTCTATTTCAGCCAATGAGTTCAAGTATATTCCCCGTTTTCTCTTCTAGCAGGTTCGGTGTGTTTAATTCTAAATTGAAGTGTTTCATTCCTCTGATCTTGAGTTTTGTGCAGTGTGATATTTGTAAATCTGTTTGTATTCTGAAATGTACTCAATTTGAATCACAACATTTGTTGAAGATTCATTCTCATTTCCAGTGTGTATTTCTGGATTATTTTTCAAAATTCAGGTGTACATGGATGTATGGATTTAAGTGTAGGTCTTTAATTAATTTCCATTTAAACTCTTGTCTGCTTTTGTGACAATACATTGTGGTTTTTCTTACTATAGCTCTGTAATATAGCTTGAAAGTGGGAATGTTGAGATCTCCAGCAGTATTTTTGTTTGTTTGTAATTGTTTGGAATTATAGCAATCCAAGGGTTTTGTTTTCCCATTTGAAGTTGGGAATTGCCATTTCTAAGTCTGTGAATAATTTTATTGGAATTTTGTTGGGGGTTGTATTGAATCTTTAGATTGCTTTTGGTAGGATGGCCATCATTCTTACATAAATCCTTCAATCTTTGAACATGGGAAAGCATTTCTTATTCAGGTATATACTTCAATTTCTTTATTCAAAAACTTGAAATTATTCATCATACATTTCTTTCACTTGCCTGGTTACAGTTACCACAAATAATTTATATTATTCAAGGATATTATGAAAGGTTATGTTGCCCTGAATTCTTATTCAGTCTATTTGCTATTTGTATACAGGAAGGCTGTTACTCTTTGTGAGTTAATTTTGATCACAGTTACTATGCTGAAATAGTTTATCAGCTATCAGAGTTTCCATGTGGAATTTTTATAGTTACTTATGAATACCATCATACAATTTCAAATAAAGATACTTTGAAATTTTCCTTTACAGCTTATATCCCTTTGTTCCCCTTCAATTATGTTATTGCTGTAGCTAAGATGTCAAGTACTAAATTGAATGTGGTGAGTGGACAACTATTTCTTGTTCCTGATTTTAGTGGAAATTCATTAAACTATCTATTTACATTGATTTTCTGGATTTCATTGGAATTGGTACTTTTCTCTCCCCATTCTTTTTTTTGACCTTTTTGCCACATTTTTTTTGTATTTTATAGAAGATTACATATCCATTACCCCATTTCCTCACTCCCATCCTCCCATGATTGATGGCACATGCCTTTAAGCCCAGCACTCAGGAGGTAAAGGCAGGCAGATCTCTGTGAGTTTGAGGCCAGCCTCGTCTGCAGAGCGAGTTCCAGGACAGCCTCCAAAACAGTACTGAAAAACCCTACTTCGAAAAAAAATCAGGTGTTCTTAGGTATGTGAGTTAATATCAGGGTTTTTAATTCTACTTGAATTTTTTTGTGTCAGGACCAAGCTGTGTTCAGGACTATGGCTCTATAGTAGAGCTTGAAGTCAGGGATGGTGATGCCTCTGGAAGTTCCTTTAAGTTTTGGTAGCTATCCTGGATTTTTGTTTTTCCATATAAATTTGAGTATAGATCTTTCAAGATCTATGAAGAATTGTGTTGGGATTTGGGGGGAATTGCATTGAATCTGTAGATTTGTTTAGGCAAGATTGCCATTTTTTATTTTTTAATTTTTTTAAAGGTTTATTTATTTATTATATAAACAGTATTCTGTCTGCATGAATGCCTGCATGCCAGATGAGTGCCGGATCTCATTGCAGATGGTTGTGAGCCACCATGTGGTTGCTGGGAATTGAACTCAGAACCTCTGGAAGAGAAGTCAGTGCTCTTAACCTCTGAGCCATTTCTCCAGCCCAAGATTGCCATTTTTTAATATGTTGATCCTACCTATCCAAAAGCATGGGAGGTCTTTCCATTTTCTAGAATTTTTGCCAACTTCTTTCTTTAACGACTCAAAGTTACTACTGTATAGGTCTTTCATTTGTTTGGTTAGAGTTACCCCAAGTTATTTTGTGTTGTTTGTGGCAATTGTAAAGGCTGATATTTATCTGATTTCTTTTTCAGCCCTTTTATTGTCTGTATATAGTAGGGCTAGTGATTTTGCTGAGTTGATCTTGTATCCTAACACTTTACTGAAGGTGTTTATCTGCTGTAAGAGTTCCCTGGCAGAGTTTTTTAGGTCACTTATGTAACCTGTCATATCATCTGCAAATAGTGAGCTTTACCGCCTCCTTTCAAATTTGTATTTGATTTCCTTTTGTTGTTTTATTATCCTAGCTAGAATTTCAAGTACAAAATTGGAGAAATATGTAGAGAGTGGGCAGCCTTGTCTCATTCCAGATTGGAGGGGAATCACATTGAGTTTCTCTCCATTTACCTTGATGTGGGCAGTTGATTTTCTGTATATTGCTTTTATCCTGTTTAAGTAGGATCCTGTTATTCCTGGTCTCTCCAAGATCTTTATCATGTAGGGGTGTTGGATTGTGTCAAAAGCTTTTTCAGCATCTAGTGAGATGATGAAGTCCTTTTTCTTTTTCAGTTTGTTTATATGGTGGACTACATTGATGGATTTACATATGTTGAACCATCCCTGCATCCCTGGGATGAAGACTGCTTGATCATGGTGGATGATTTTTCTGATGTTTTCCTGGATTCCATTTGCCAGTATTTTGTTGAGTATTTTTGCGTGGATGTTAGTGAGGGATATTGGTCTGTAGTTCTCTTTCTTAGTTGTATCTTTGTGTGGTTTGGTGATCAAGGTTATTGAAGCCTCGTAGAAAGAGTTTGGCAGAGACCCTTCTGCATCTATTGCATGGAATAATTTGAGAAGAATTGGTAAAAGCTGTTCTTTGAATTTATCGTAGAATTCTGCATTGAGGCCAGCTGGACCTGGGCTTTATTGGTTGGGAGACTTTTGATGACTGCTTCTATTTCCATAGGGTTTATAGGCCTATTTAAATTGCTTATCTCTTCTTGATTTAATTTTGTCAAGTGATAGCTATCAAGAAAGTTGTCCATTTCCTTTAAATTTTTGAATTTTGTGGAATACAGTTTTTCAAAGTATGATATGATGATTCTCTGAATTTCCTCAGAGTCTAATGTTATGTCCCCCTTTCCATTTCTGATTTTGTTAATTTGCATATTCACACTCTGTTGTTTGGTAAGTTTGGACAAAGATTTGTCTATCTTGTTAATTTTCCCAAAGAACCAACCCTTTGTTGCATTGATTTTTTGTAATGTTTTCCTAGTTTCTACTTTATTGATTTCAACCCTCAGTTTGATTATTTCCTGGCATCTACTCCTCCTGGGTGAGTTTGCTTCTTTGTGTTCTGTAGCTTAAAGCTGTGCTGTTAATTCTCTAGTATAACAATTCTCCAGTTCCTTCATGTGAGGCACTTAGTGCTATAAACTTCCTTTGTAGCACTGCTTTCAAAGTGTACCATAAGTTTGGGTATGTTGTGTCTTCATTCTCATTGCATTCTAGGAAGTCTTTAATTTCACTTTGTATTTCTTGTGTGACGTAGGAATGATTAAATTATGCATTATTCAATTTCCATGAGTTTGTATGTTTTCTGCAATTTGTGTTGTTGAAATCTAATTTTAACTCATGTTGATCTGATAAGATGAATGGAGTTATTCCATTTTTTTTTGTACCTGCTGAGGTTTGATATGTTGCCAAGTATGTGGTTGATTTTTGAGAAGATTCCCTGTGGTGCTGAGAAGAAGGTATATTCTTTTTTATTTGGATGGAACGTTCTATAGATGTCTTTTAATCCAAATTGTGTCATAATTTTCATTATTCCTCTTGATTCTATGTTAAGTTTCTGTCTGTTGTTCCTCTCTAGTGATATGAGTGGGGTGTTGAAGTCTCCCACTCTAAATTTATATATAATTTGAGTTTTAGTAATGTTCTCTTATGAAACTGGATGCCTTTTGGGGGGCATAGTTATTCAGAATTGAAACTAGATCTTTGTGGAGTTCTTAAGTGATGAATATGTAATGACCTCCTTAATCTCTTTTTACTGATTTTATTTTAAAGTCTAATTTATTTTAGATATTAGGATTGCTACCCCCACTTGTATCTTGGGTCCGTTTATATGGAAAATATTTTTCCAACCTTTAACTCTGAGGAAATATCTGTCTTTGAGGCTGAGGCATGTTTTTGTATGCGGTAGAAAGATGGTTTCTGCTTTTGAATCCATTCTGTTAGCCTGTGTCTTTTTAAGGGCAAATTAAGACCATCAATATTGAGGGATATTAATGACCATTGATTACTCATTCTTCTTTGATTTAGAATTGTTGGTGGTGGTGCAATTATAGGAGGATTTTCAGCCCTTTTTTATTTTGGCTGTCGGTAAGTTGGAATTATCTAATGCCTATGTTTTTCTGGTTGTAGTTAACTTCCTTGGTGGGAGTTTTCCTTGCAGAACTTTCTGTAGGGATGGGTTAGAGGATACATTTTGCTCGAATCTAGTATTGTCATGGAATATCTTGTTTTCTCCATCTATAGTGATTGAGATAGTAGTCTGGGCTGGCATCCATGGTCTCTTAGTGTTGGTAGAATATCTATGCAGGACCTTCTGGCTTTCAGAGTTTCCATGGAGACGTCAGGTATAATTCTGATAGGTCTGTCTTTATATGTTACTCATCCTTTTTCCTTAGCTGCTCTTAATATCCTTTCTTTATTCTGTATATCTTGGGTCTTAAATACTATGTGGTGATTGGACTGTTTTTTGTAGTTCACTCTATTGGTGTTCTGTAAGCTTTCTGTACCTTCATTGGCATGTCATTCTTTAGGTTGGAAATCTTTTCTTCTATGATTTTGTTGAATATGTTTTCTGCCCCTTTGAGGTGGTTTTCTTCACCTTCTTCTATACCTATTATTCTTATAGTTGGTCTTTTCATGGTGTTCCATATATTCTGGATGTTTTGTGTTAGGGATTTGGTGGACTTAAGATTTTCTTTTTTTTTTTGTTTTTTTGTTTTTGTTTTTGTTTTTTTTTTCTTTTTCTTTTTTTATTTTATTTTCCAGTTTAAATTTAGATAAGAAACAAGGTTGCTTCACAAGTCAGTACCAGGTCCCTCTCCCATTCCCTCCCCTCTTCCCATGCCCTCCCCCCAACCCCTCCGTTATACCCTCATTCCCTCAGGGAGGGTGAGGCCCTCCATGGGGGTGTCCATAGTCTGTCATTTCATATAGGGAAGGGCCTAGACCCTTCCCCAAATGTTCAGGGTGAGAGTGCACCTCACATTGTTCTATGGGAGTCCAAAGTCTGTGTGTATACTTGGGATGGGTACTGATCTGCTGCCCAAGGCTCAATAGATTCCCTAGGCCTCCTCATTGACACCC
This sequence comes from Mesocricetus auratus, assembly GCF_017639785.1. NCBI lineage: Eukaryota > Metazoa > Chordata > Mammalia > Rodentia > Cricetidae > Mesocricetus > Mesocricetus auratus. Next base: position 840,415 of record NW_024429233.1, on the reverse strand, counting down.
AGATTCAGGGGATCTTGATCAGTCCCATGCTGGATTCCCAGGCTGATGCCTGGGATTCAAGAGTTAACCTTTGTCTGGTCAGCTGTTTCTGGGGGTTAAACCAGCCCAGTCTTAATCCCTTTGATCATCAGTCCTCCCTCTCTGTTACTGGCTTTCTTGATTCATCTCAGTACTTAACCAAGGGAGTCTGCCTCTTCTTCGATCAGCCACTAAATGAAGTTTCTGTTTCCCAGACTCTCTGGCCATAGGATTGTAGGCTGGCACTCCCCAGATCTATGTCTAAAATCCATATATGAGAGAGTACATGCCATGTTTCTCTTTTTGTGACTGGGTTACCTCACTCAGGATGGTTTCTTCTAGTGTCATCCATTTGCCTGCAAATCTCATGATTCCATTATTTTTTTCTGCTGAATAGTACTCCATTGTTTAGATATACCACATTTTCTCTATCCACTCTTCGGGTGAGGGACATCTAGGTTGCTTCCAACTTCTGGCTATTACAAATAAAGCTGCTATTAACATAGTGGAACAGACATCTTTGTTGTATGAATGGGCGTCTTTTGGATATATCCCTAAGAGTGGAGTTGCTGGGTATTGTGGTAGGTTTATTTCCATTTTTCTGAGGAATCTCCATACTGATTTCCAAAGTGGCTGAACCAGTTGGCACTCCCACCAGCAATGGAGGAGTGTCCCCCTTTCACCACATCCTCTCCATCATAAATTGTCATTGGTGTTTTTGATTTTAGCCATTCTGACAGGAGTGAGATGGTATCTCAGAGTTGTTTTGATTTGCATTTCCCGGATGGTTAAGGATGTTGAGCACTTTCTCAAGTGCCTCTCAGCCATTTTAGACTCCTCTATTGAAAACTCTCTATTTAGTTCTGCAGCCCACTTTTTAATAGGGTCCTTTGGTGTTTTGGAGATTTGCTTCTTGAGTTCTCTGTAAATTTTGGAGATCAGCCCTCTGTCAGATGTGCGATTAGTGAATATTTTTTCCCATTCTGTGGGCTGCCTTTTTGCCTTGCTGACTGTGTCCTTTGCCTTACAGAAGCTTCTCAGTTTCAGTAGGTCCCATTTATTAATTGTTGATCTCACTGTCTGTGCTACTGGTGTTATGTTCAGGAAGCTGTCTCCTGTACCAATTCGTTCAAGGGTACCACCCACTTTCTCTTCTAAGAGGTTCAGTGTGGCTGGATTTATGTTGAGGTCTTTGATCCATTTGGACTTAAGTTTTGTGAATGGCAATAAACATGGATCGATCCGCATTCTTCTACATGCCAGCCTCCAGTTATGCCAGCACCATTTGTTGAAGATGCTTTCTTTATTCCATTGTATATTTTAGCTTCTTTGTCAAAGATCAGATGTTTGTACGTGTGTGGGTTAATACCCGGGTTTTCAATTCAATTCCATTGGTCTACCTGTCTATTTTTGTGCCAATACCAAGCTGTTTTCAGGACTATAGCTCTGTATTAGAGCTTGAGGTCAGGGATGGTGATGCCTCCGGACGTTGCCTTGTTGAACAGGGTTGTTTTGGCTATCCTGGGTCTTTTGCTTTTCCATACAAAATTGATTATTGTTCTTTCAAGGTCTGTGAAGAATTGTGCTGGGATTTTAATGGGGATTGCATTGAATCTGTAGATTGCTTTTGGCAGGATTGCCATTTTTACTACATTGATCCTACCAATCCAAGAACATGGGAGATCTTTCCATTTTATGATGGCTTTTTTAATTTCTTTCTTTAAAGATTCAAAGTTCTTACGGTACAGGTCTTTCACTTGTTTGGTTAGCGTTACCCCAAGGTATTTTATGTTGTTTGTGGCAATTGTAAAGGGTGATGTTTCTCTGATTTCTCTTTCAGCCCTTTTATCATCTGTATATAGTAGGGCTACTGATTTTCTTGAGTTGATCTTGTAGCTTGCCACTTTGCTGAAGGTGTTAATCAGCTGTAAGAGTTCCCTGGTAGAGTTCTTTGGGTCATTGATGTAAACTATCATATCATCTGCAGACAGTGAAAGTTTGACCTCTTCCTTCCCAATTTGTATCCCCTTGATCCCCCTTTGTTGTCGTATGGCAATAGCTAGAACTTCAAGTACCATGTTGTAAAGGTATGGAGAGAGTGGACAGCCTTGTTTTGTTCCTGATTTTAGAGGAATTGCGTTGAGTTTCTGTCCATTTAGTTTGATGTTGGCTGTTGGTTTACTGTATATAGCTTTTATTATGTTTAAGTATGTCCCTGTTATCCCAGATCTCTCCAAGACCTTTATCATGAAGGGGTGTTGGATTTTGTCAAAGGCTTTTTCAGCATCTAGTGAGATGATCATGTGATTTTTGTTTTTCAGCTTGTTTATATGGTGGATTACGTTGATGGATTTTCGTATGTTGAACTATCCCTGCATCCCTGGGATGAAACCTACTTGATCGTGGTGAATGATTGTTTTGATGTGTTCTTGGATCTTATTTGCCAGTATTCTATTGAGTATTTTTTTCATCAATGTTCCTGAGGGATATTGGTCTGAAGTTTTCTTTCTTAGTTGTATCTTTGTGTGGCTTTGGGATCAAGGTTATTGAAGCCTCATAGGAAGAGTTTGGCAAAGACCCTTCTGCTTCTATTGTGTGGAACACTTTGAGAAGAATTGGTATAAGCTGTTCTTTGAATTTCTGGTAGAATTCTGCACTGAGGCCATCTGGACCTGGACTTTTTTTGGTTGGGAGACTTTTGATGACAGCTTCTATTTCCATAGAGGTTATAGGTCTATTTAAATTGCTTATCTGTTCTTGATTTAGTTTTGGCAAATGATAGCTCTCCAGGAAGTCATCCATTTCCTTTAAATTTTCGAATTTTGTGGAGTACAGGTTTTCAAAGTATGACCTAATGATTCTCTGGATTTCCTCAGAGTCTGTTGTTATGTCCCCCTTTTCATTTCTGATTTTGGTGATTTGCGTGTTCACTCTCTGCTGTTTGGTAAGTTTGGACAAAGGTGTGTCTATCTTGCTGATTTTCTCAAAGAACCAATTCTTCGTGGCAATGATTCTTTGTATTGTTTTCCTGGTTTCTACTTTATTGATTTCAGCCCTTAATTTGATTATTTCCTTGCGTCTACTCCTCTTGGGGGAGTTTGCTTCTTTGTGTTCTAGAACTTTCAGCTGTGATGTTAATTCTCTGGTATAACTGTTCTCCTGTTTCTTCATGTGAGCGCTTAGTGCTATGAACTTTCCCCGTAGCACTGCTTTCAAAGTGTCCCACAGGTTTGGGTATGTTGTGTCTTCATTCTCATTGAATTCAAGGAAGCCTTTAATTTCTCTTTTTATTTCTGCTTTGACCCAGGGATGGTGCAGGTGAGCATTATTCAATTTCCATGAGTTTGTAGGTTTTCTGCAATTTGTGTTGTTGTTGAATTCTAATTTTAAAGCATGGTGGTCTAATAAGATGCATGGAGTTATTCCAATTTTTTGTAGCTGCTGAGGTTTGATATGTTGCCAAGTATGTGGTCGATTTTTGAGAAGGTTCCATGTGGTGGTGAGAAGAAGGTATATTCTTTTTTATGTGGATGAAATGTTCTATAGATATCTGTTAATCCCAGTTGGGTCATTACTTCTATTAGACCCTTTGCTTCTTTGTTGAGTTTCTGTCTGGTATGCCTGTCTAGTGGTGAGAGTGGTGTGTTGAAATCTCCCACTATAACTGTGTGGGGCTTTAGATGAGATTTAAATTCTAATAATGTTTCTTTAACGAATGTGGATGCCTTTGTATTGGGGGCATAGATGTTCAGGATAGACACTTCATCTTGGTGGGTTTCACCTGTGATGAGTATGTAATGACCTCCTTTATCTCTTTTGATTGATTTTATTTTAAAGTCTAGTTTGTTAGATGTTAGGATTGCTACCCCTGCTTGTTTCTTGGGTCCATTTGATTGAAAATTTTTTTCCCAACCTTTAACTCTCAGGTAATGTCTGTCTTTGAGGGTGAGGTGTGTTTCTTGCATGCAGCAGAAGGAAGTGTTCTGTCTTCGAATCCATTCTGCTAGTCTGTGTCTTTTTATGGGTGAGTTAAGGCCGTTAATATTGAGGGATATTAATGACCATTGATTGCTCATCCTTCTTCGATTTGCGATGGTTGTTGTTGGTGGAATTATTGGTGGAATTTCACCCCTTTGTTCTTTTGGCTGTTGGTAGAGAGGGATTCTCTAATGCTTATGTTTTTCTGGTTGTAGTTAGCTTCCTTGAGTTGGAGTTTTCCTTCCAAATTTTTCTGTAGGGCTGGGTTAGTGGACACATATTGCTTGAATGTAGTTTTGTCATGGAATATCTTGTTTTCTCCGTCTATAGTGATTGAGAGCTTTGCCGGGTATACTAGTCTGGGCTGGCACCCATGGTCTCTTAGTGTAGGTAGAATATCTATCCAGGACCTTCTGGCTTTCAGAGTTTCCATGGAGAAATCAGGTGTATTTCTGATAGGTCTGCCTTTATATGTTACTTGACCTTTTTCCTTAGCTGCTCTTAATATTCTTTCTTTATTCTGTATGTTTGGGGTCTTGATTATTATGTGGTGAGGGGATTTTGTTGTGGTCCACTCTATTTGGTGTTCTGTAGGCTTCTTGTACCTTCATTGGCATGTCTTTCTTAAGATTGGGAAAGTTTTCTTCTATGATTTTGTTGAATATGCCTTCTGCCCCTTTGAGGTGGATTTTTTCTCCTTCTTCTATACCTATTATTCTTAGGTTTGGTCTTTTCATGGTGTCCCATATTTCCTGGATATTTTGTTTTAAGGATTTGTTGGATTTAAGTTTTTATTTGGTTGATAAATCCATTTCTCCTAGCATATCTTCAACACTTGAGATTCTCTCTTCCATCTCTTCTATTCTGTTGGTAATGCTCGTATTGGTAGTGACTGACTGTTTGTCCAGCTTTCCTATTTTCTACCTTTCTTCAGGTTGTGTTTTTTTAATGTCTCTATTTCAGTTTTCAAGTTGAAGACTTATGATTTTCTTTGGTCGATGAATCTCTTTCTCCTAATGTATCTTCAACATCTGAGGTTCTCTCTTCTATCACTTGTTTTCTGTTGGTTGTGCTTGCATGTGTAGTACCTGACTGTTTGCCCAGCTTTTCTTTTTCAAGCTTTTCTTTAGATTGTGTTTTTTTATTGTCTCTATTTCAGTTTTCAATCCTTGTACTGTTTGAATTTTTTCTTGCAATCTTTGCTTTGACTTTTTGTCCAATTTTTGCATTTTTGTTTGTTTTTTCTTCCATTTCTTTGAGGATTTTCCTGCATCCCCTTTTCTGACCTCTATCATTTTTTTGAAGTTTTTTCTAAGGTCATTCTCTTGTGCTTCATTTGCATTGAAATGCTGGAGTCTTGCTTGTGTGGAGTCTCTATAATCTGGGAGTGTTATATTTTTCTGTTGCTGAGAGTATTTTTGTATTGTCTCTTTCATATCTCTTCTTCTAGCTGGTGCAGAAAGAGCCTCTTACTGGTCTTTTGGTTATGGGACCGGAGTTCCCTTTCGGTGGGTGAAAGCAAATCCAATTCTCTGGTAGTTCTCCTCTTCCTGGTCCTAGTCCTGGTGCCTTGGGTGGAGAGGAAGACCGGGAATCTGGGGTGTGTAGGCTCCCACCTTGTGGGGAGACTCTGTGGCAGTCTCTGGTCACTGGATCTGGAGCCCAGAAACAGACCCCCAATTGCCTGTTCCCTTGGGTGGGGAAGACAGTGAAACTGGGGTGTGTAGGCTTGTGCTGTGAGGGAAGGCTCACTGGAGGTCTACAGGCACTAGTCCAATGGGTGTAGAAGTAGTCTGGAAACTGGGGTGCGTAGGCTACCACCAGAAGGGGAGACTCTCTGGCAGGCCATAGGTACTGGAAAGCAGGCCCGAATACTGGGCACGGTTTGCCTGTTCCCCTGGACCTGTTAGTGGAAGAGAAGACCTGGAATCTGATGTATGTGGCTCCCACCCAGAGAGGAGTCACTGTAGCTGTCCCTTGGCAGTCCCCAGGGACTGGAAACATTGATTGTTTATTCATGTTTGTTCTGAGTGTATTGGTGGTGGTGTCATTGTGTGTGGATTCCCCCTGCCCTTTTTTTTCTTTTAGTCTTTGGTAAAGTGGGATTATCTATTGCGTATGTTTTTGTGAGTTTAGTTATCTTCATTCGGTTGTTGTTTTTCTTCCAGGATTTTCTGTAAGGCTGTATTTTTGGATATATATTGTTTAAATCTTGCTTTGTCATGGAATATTTTGTTTTCTCCATATATATTAACTAAAAGCTTTACTGGTTACAGTAGTCTGGGCTGACCTCCTTGTTCCCTTAGCATTTTTAGAATGTCTATTCAGGCCCTTCTGGTTTTCATATTTTCCACAGAGAAGTCCAGTGTAATTCAGATAGGTCAGCTTTTATATGTTACTTGGCCTTTTTCTTTATCTGCTCTTAATATTTTGTCTTTTTTTTCTCTAGGTTTTATGTTTTGATTATTATGTGGCAAGCAGACTTCTTTTTCTGTTCCACTCTATTTGATGTTCTGTAAAGGTCTTGTACTTTCATAGGCATATCCTTCTTTAGGTTAGGGAATTTTTATTCTATGATTTTGTTGGATATGTTTTCTGTACCTTTGACCTATATTCCTTCACCTTATTCTATACCTATCATTCTTAGGTTTGACCTCTTCATGGTATCCCATATTTCCTGAATATTTTCGTTAGGGATTCGTTGGACTTGAGATTTTCTTTGGTTTATGACTTTATATTCTCTAATGAATCTTCAACACCTAAGATTCTCTCTTCCATCTCTTGTATTCCATTGGATATACTTACATCGGTAGTTCCTTATTGTTTACCCAGTTTTTCTATCTCCAGCATCCCCTCATTGTGCGTTGTCGTTCTTGTTTCTATTCCAGTTTTCAAGCCTTGGACAGTTTGAGTTTTATCCTTCACTTTTTTTTTGCTTTGTTTTATCTTGGCTCTCTTTAGATTCTTTAAGAGATTTGTTTATTTCTTGAATTTTTTGGTTTGTTTTTTTATCTCTTTAAGGGATTCTCTTGTTTCCTCTTTGAGGGTCTCTATCATCTTCTTAGAATAATTTTTAAGATCTGTCTCTTCTGCTTCATCTGTGTTGTGCTTTTTATGTCTTATTGTTGTGGAGTCTCTAAATTCTCCTGGAGTCTTATTGGTTGTTCTATTTCTGAGAGTGTTCTTATTCTGTTGTTTTCCCATCCCCTCTTTGAGTGGGTGCAGGTGGGGTGTCTCTATCTCCACTGGTCTCACTAAAGCAAGGTGTGTGTGGGTGTCGTGGGTGTGGAGAGATCCAAGGGTGGGGTGTGGCAGGACTTATGTGCTTCCGGTCTGGGTGGTCCACTCAATGTGAGAAGCAGGCCCAGGAAGATTGTGGGTGGGAGTGATGGACAGGGATTTGTTCCTGGGGAGGATCCAAGTTCATCTGAAGCAGGGCACAGTGGGTGTGGGGAGATTGTGTTTTTGGCATTTATTAAGTTATTCTCTGTCTTTTTTATAGGAAAGTTGAAATAATTGGTATTGAGCAATATAAATGACCAATAATTATTGACTCCTATTGTGTGTTTTTCTGGTTGGTGATGACAATTGTGGTGTTTTTATCAGTGAATGTGTAAGTATATTTGCGTGTGTGTGTGTGTGTGTGTATGTGTGTGCTTCCTTTCCTTTAATTTATTTTGATGTGTGATTACTTATTATCTGTGTTTTCATAGGAATAATTACTCTTCTTAGGTTGATTTTTTGCTTCTACTACGTTTTGGAGGACTAGATTTGTAGATAAACATTATTTAAATTTGGATTTATCATTACAGGGGTTGTTCTTTTCTGTTCCAATCTACTTGGATTTCTATATGCTTCTTTTACCTTGATAAGCATCTCCTATACTTTAGGAAAATTTTCTGTTATGTTGCTGAAAATATTTTCTGGGCTTTTGACCTGTGAATCTTCTCCTTCCTCTATACCTATTATTCTTAGGTCTTTTCATAATATTTCAGTTTTCTGGAAGTTTCATGTCAGGAATTTTTTATATTTCATATTTTCTAGGACTAATGTATCTATTTCATCTACTGTATATTTTACATCAGACATTCTTCTGTCATCTGCATTCTTGTCTCTATATAATTCCTATTTGAATTCCTAAAATTTCACTTACATAATTTCCTTATGTTATCTTTGTTGACTCTATTTCAGTCTTTATGTCTTGAACATTAATATGTTTTATTAATCTATTTCCACTGTTTGTGCTTCCTTGATTTTGTTTTAGTAGTTTTTCATTTCCTCACACTGGTCATTTAGATTGTCCTGGATTTCTTAAAGAGATTTATTAATTTCTTCTTTAAGGATCTCTATAATTTTCATCAGGCAGTTTTACATTTTATTGTTATTTTTCTTCTTTGTGAAACATTCAGGGTAAGCTCTAGCAGAACAGCTGGCCTCTAATGAGTCATATTGTCCAGAATGTTATTGTGTTCATCTTTTTTGTCTAAATTAGAAACAAACTTGTGTTCCACGTCAATCCTAGATCCCTCTGCCTTCCCTCTTTCCCTGACCTCCAGAAACCCCCTATCCCATCCCCGTTTTGCTCCTCAGGGAAAGTGAGGCCTTCCATCGGGGATACTGAATGTCATACATATCATTTGGAGCAGGGCCTAGACCATCTCCAGTGTGTCTTGACCACTCTGCTTATCAACCGTCTGTCGCTGCAACTGGATTCCAGAGTTCAGCTCAGTGTTTACCTGTGAGTGTCTGCTTCTGTGTCCATCAATCTCATTAAAGGGAAGGGCATTTAAGGGAGCCTCTCCACTATGGCTTAGATTGTTAGTTTAGGTCAACCTCATAGATCTCTGTACATTTACCTAGTGCCAGATTTATCTTCAAACCTTTAATGGCTCCCTCTATTATGGCATCTCTGTTCTTGCTTTCCTCTATTCTTCCCCTGACTTAAACTTCCTACTTCCTCCTGTACTCCTCTCCACTCCTCTTCTCCCCTTCTCTTTCTCCTAACTCCCCCTCCCTTCCCTCCATTCTCTCAACTAGCTCAGAAGATCCTGTCCCTTTCCCCTTTTCAGGGGGACCAGTTGTGTCTCTCTGAGGTGACTCCTTGATTCCTAGCTTCTCTGGAGGTGTGGATTGTAGGCTGTTACTCCTTTGCTCTATGTCTAAAACCCATATATGAGTGACTGGCTTACCTGGATCAGGATGGTTTCTTCTAGCTCCTTTCATTTGCCTTTGAATGTCAAGATTCCACCACCCTCCTGCCCCTGCTCAAGTAGTACTCCATTGTAAAAATGTACCACACTTTCTCCATTTCTTTTTCAATTTAGTGGCATCTATGTTGTTTCCAGGTTCTTTCTATTACAAGCAATGCTGGTATGAACATGGTTTCCCTGATGACTAAAGATGTTGATCACTTTCTTATGTGTCTTTCAGCAATTTTATATTCCTCTATTGAGAATTCTCTATTTAGCTCTGCACCCCACTTTTTAATTGAGTGATTTGGTGTTTTGGTGACTAGTTTCTTGAGTTATTTGTAAATTTTGGAGATCAGGCCCTGTCAGATGTGGAGGTAGTTAAGATCTTTTCTCATTCTGTGGCTGCCGTTTTTCTTGTTGGCTCTGTCCTTTGCCTTATAGAGTTTCACAGTTTCAAGAGGTCCCATTTATTAATTGTTGTTCTTAGAGTCAGGAAGTGATCTCCCATACCAATTACTTTGAGGGTACCACCTATTTGCTCTTCTAACAGGCTCATTATGGCTATATTTATGTTGAGGTCTTTGATCCATTTGGACTTTGTTTTGGTGTAGGCTAGGGTACTAAAGAGGTTCACAGGAGGGAGGATTATAGTGCATTCTACCAGGATCTGCATATTTCTTCTCCTTCGAATGTCAGAAGACACTGGAGAAAAGTCATCCCAGAGGATCTGCTTTAATGCTGTGTATGAGACTTGGAATTGGGATCTTGAGGATCAGAAGAAAATGAGAAAATTTCAGACAGCCTAACTGCTTCCCTGTCAGGAGCAGTCTGTGGTTTAGAGCTGGGTACAAGCTATAACTGTAGTGTGTTTCCATGGCCTGTTGAGCTGGAGTATGCCTGCTGTTGGTGGAGACAGGGATAGTGGAATGAGTTGGGGAAGGAAGATTTGAGGAAAAGATCCTTGTGATACTTTAGGAATGGGATCAGAGAGGAAATGGAGACCATAGCATGTAATCTGCAACTGAGTTGGAGATGAGACTCTGGGATTGGGATTGGAGGAGCAGTGGGAGAGGCAAAGAGCTCCCCTGATTTCACCTTTTGAAAAAACATCACTGGTGAACCTGAGCATTCTTTACAAAGCCTTCAGTTTGTAAAGACAGCTAGTGACATTGTATCCAAAGCACTATCAACACATATTACAGAAAAATTATTTTCCTCTACATATAATCAACATATTTTAGAACAAAATTATTTTGGCTATAATTAAGGGTGAGTGGTTCAGTAGAATTATTTGGGGACTGGAATAGACACTTCTCGAAAATAGGAGAGACCAGCAATTTTTATATAATTTTTGACAATTTCTCAGAAATCATTCCAAACATTGTTTTATAATAACAGCTGTACTTTTATATATTGGAGTGAGAGTTTATTGAACCATTCTCCAAACAAGTGAGTGTGAAAACATTCTATGAAATTAATTGTTTTTTTTTGTGTGCGTATGGGTATTTTGCCTGAATGCAGACTTCTATACCATATCCTTGGACAATTCCAGTAGAGGCTGGAGGGCTTCGGATTTCCTGGACTATAGTTACCAAATGTTATGGGTTACCCTATGATCAGGTTTTCTGCAACAACAAAAAGTGTCCTCTACCTCTCAGACATCTCTCTAGCCCACTTCATCAATTATAAGTGCCTGACCTCAAATTTACCTGTGTTTGGTAAGTGCTTCAAACTAGCCAAATGCTATTTCTAAAAAACTGTGTGATTCAAGTGTAAGGTAGTCCTTATTGCTTTTGCGAAATATTCTTCCTTTGGTAAAAGCAAAGAACAATCCACAAGTATCAAATCCCCCAGCATCAGGACCATATCAAGTCCTATTAATTCATCCACCTCATCTTCAGATGGAGTTAAGAGGAGTTGAAAGTTGAAACAGTGTAGACACCCATCAGTGAGCTCATTAGCTGTTTTTCTACATTCCAGTGTGAATGGACCACATAGAGGTTCACTTTATTCATTGAAAGAGACTCTGGTGATTCTCTAGGAATGTGGGTTAAGGGGGGCTTTGCAGCTAGTAAGGAATTCAATAATAGGGTCACTCCAGAAAGCTGTGAGCTGTGTCAGCATGTAACACCTAACACAAATGTGCTGTCAACAACCAGCTAGAAGCCAAGTCCTGGATCCCTGAAGCAAGCTGGCTTGCCTGACTAACCAAAACAACCAAGGAATGCCAAATTTAATGAAAGTCCCTGACTTAGTAAATCTAGTGGAGAGCTGATAAAAGGAATGTATGCAACAATAATCTTTGCTCTATATATGCCTCATAAATGCATGCATTCCTTTGCACTCCAAATATACATATACGTGTTCAAGCACCTATTGTGCTGCACACACACATACACACACACACTCATAAAATTAATTTAATTCACAAATAGAAATTAAATGGAATTCATTACATTACTGATGGTGTCACCAGAAAAAACTACCATCTAACCAATAGGCTGACAAACTCAACTGTTGTCAAATCTCTTTCACACTGTCAGAGGCAGTTCTTACATTGACATGGTAAATAGAATGAAACAGAACTCCATAATTTCCATGCATTCTTGAGCTGAAGTTTTCTAGCACTGTATCACCAGTAGCTAAGGGGACAGTTGTTATTTTATCGCTGCATAATTGAGGATCTGGAGACCTGGAAGGTAAAATGTATCTCATCATTAAAATGGAAAGATCAGAGAAATATACATGGAAATAAGAATTTAAAGTGATGGGCATGTCCATAACGACTCTCATTTCCTTCTTAATAATTAAGGACTGTTAGGAAATTACCTTCCATGGGGTCTCTAGGGCAAATTAATTATATCCTGCTTCTCATCTCCACACCTTATTTTCAATATGTCATTTAAAAAAAGAGTTTAAGAACAATAAAATTTAGTGTAAGAATTAGGCACTAAAATCTGTTCACAGTGAAATTTTGACCAAGGACTCACACAATCCAATTGAGGAGAGATAAAATAAAAGAAGAGTTGAAACTGAGGTCAATATAAGAAAGCAACTAAAATAATGCAATGCTTTAGTAAGTCTTTAAGCAAAGATTCATAAAGTCTTTTTAAACTGGGCCACTTATATTGCCTCCATTGGAGGAGGGAGGATAATATAAGGGATCAGGAGGATTGAGTTCCAATTGCAGCAGGATAGAGGAGAGCAAGAGAGGAGATGCCTTAATGAAGGGAGCCATTATAGGTTTAAGGACAGATCTGGTGCTAGGGAAATGTTCAGAGATCCAGAGGGATGACCCCAACTGAGAATCTAAGCAATGGTGGAGAAGCTACCTTAAGTGCCCTTCCCCTATAATGAGATTGATAACTACCTTAAATGCCACCATACAGCCTTCATTCAGTAGCTGATGGAAGCATAAACAGAGACCCGCAATTAAGCACTGAGGAAAACTCTTGGACTCCAGTTGTAGAGACGGTGGAATGATGAGCAATGGGGTCAAGACCACACTGGGGAAACCATAAAAATGGCTGGCCTGAGTAAGTGGGAGCTCAGGGATCCCAGCCAGACAGCTGTGGAACAGGCATGGGACCCAACCAGGCCTCCTGAACTGGGTGACAGATAGAAGGCCTCAGCAGTCCATGGGGCCCCTGGCAGTGGAACCAGTATTATCCCTTGTGAACACATGGACATTCGGATCTCATTTCACCATGGAGGAATGCTCTATCCGCTTAGATACACAGGCTAATGCCTAGGCCCTGCCCCAAATGATGCGGCACATTTTGATGATCCCTCATGGAAGGCCTTATTCTCCCTGGGGAGTGGATGGGGTGATGGGAGATTAGTAGGGGACAGGGGAAGATGGGAAGGAGAGGGAACTGGGATTGATATTTGGAATAAGAATGATTCTAATTTAAAAACAAATTTTGAGAAAAAAAGAAGGAATTCTGGAGAACTCCATAAGTATAGACCTGGCTATGTTCCCCCAAGTAACCAGTCTTGTGTCCTAAACACATACAACAGAGCATTGTGAAAAATATTGCTACTGAGTTTAGAGAAAATAAAACAAAAGTTAAAAATATTATGGCTGTCATTTCTTTTTTTATTTTATCATTTTTTTATTTTAAATAGCTTGTTTTACATGTCAATCCCAATTCCCTCTCCCTCCCCTCCTCCTGCACTCTGCTTCCCCCCCCCCCAAACTATTGCCAAATCCTTCCACAAAGGGGATATCAGAGTCTGTCATTTTACTCTGGGTAGGGTCCAGGCACTCCCCTAAGAGTCCAGTCTGAGAGAGCATCCCTCTTTGTACTATAGGCACGCAAAGACTGTTTGTATATCAGGGATAGACACTGATCCACAGCTCAGGGCCCCATAGGTTGCCCAGGCCTTCTTGCTGACACTCACATTTGGGGGGTCCAGATCAGTCCCATGCTGGCCTCCACACTGTCAGTCTGGGGTCCAACAGCTCTCCCCTGTTCAGATCAGCTGTCTCTGCTGGTTTTCCCAGTCCATTCTTTGCCAATTTGCTCATCACTCCTCTCTCTCTGTCACTGGGTTTCTTGGGTTCAGTTCAGTGATTAATTGTGTGTTTGCCTCTGCTTCCATCAGTCACAGGATGAAGGCTCCGGGATGGTTATAGACATCAAGTTCATTATCAGGAATGGGCATTCGAGGTGGTCTCTCCACTATTGCTTAGCTTGCCAATTGGTGTTATCCCTTTAGATCACTCGAGGTCGCTCTGGTGCCTGATCTGTATTCGATCCTATGATTCCCTCTTCCCCCTATTCTACCCCCATACACGCCTTTAATCCCAGCACTCCGGAGGCAGAGGCAGGCGGAACTCTGTGAGTTCGAGACCCAGCCTGGACTACCAAGCGAGTTCCAGGACAGCCTCCAAAATTACAGAGAAACCCTGTCTTGAAAAACCAAAAAAAAAAAAAAAATTAAAAAAAAACAGTAGCATGGCCGAGCGGTCTATGGCTGTCATTTCTCTTAAGGCACATTAGAAAACATCATTAGAAACTTCTTACCTGTATACATTATTACAGAAATGTGCTGTGGAGCAATCTCTGTACACTATTAATACATATTACATCTCATTGTTTAGTAAAGAGCTGACTGGCCAATAGCTGGCCAGAAGAGATTGGGCAGGAGAGACAGACTAGGAGAATTCTGGGAAGAAGGGTGGAGTTTGAAGAATCAGCAAGACAGCAGAAAGAGCAAGACAGTGCTGGAGGACAGGCAAAGCAATGAGCCATGTGACAGCTCATATTTTAATAAAATGGGTTAATTTAATTTCTAAGAGCTATTTAGTAATAAGTCTGAGCTATTGAATGGCTATTTATAATTCATATTTTTCTTCATGTGAGTTATTTGGGAACTGATGGGTGGAAAACAAAATAGAAGTGAAAACATATAGCTATCATCTCATATATGCACAAAACAGTGGAGATTCAAATATAAAAAAAGCAATTGGTTCAAGAAATGTAGTTTAAAGTCAGGTATGGTAGCACAGGTTCTTAATTACAGCCCTCTGGATGCAGGGGCAGACAGAAGTCTATGAGTTTCTTTTAGGCTACTCTAGTTTAAAGAGCTAGTTCTAGGGCAGACAGGGTTACACAGAGAAACTATGTCTCAAATAAATATAAAATTAAAATACTTAATTTTAATTTTTTAAAAATTTCTGGAGGGGGTGGTTCACACATTTAATCCCAGAATTCAGGAGGCAGAGGCAAGTGGTCAAAGCCAGCCTGGTCTGTAAAGTGAGTTCTAAGACAACTACGGCCAGTGCTATACAGTAAATCCCTTTCTGAAATGAAGAAAAAGGGGGGAGGGGATGGAGAGAGGGATGGAGGAAGGAAGGAAGGCAGTATAGAAGGAAGGAAGGAATAATAGAAGACAAAAAACTGTAATAGCTTAAGTAATTATATCTCAAAGACTGGATATATCATAGTATAATTATAGTAGTTAAATTAGAAGCCAGTAACAAAATTTACCAAGCAGAAGAATATACTTTTTGCTTAAGCTATAAATCAAAGTTCAGTGTGCATATCTATTTTATAGAGGGAAAGGAGATTGTGTTAGACAAGCTGCAAAACATGGGCAAGGTGCATGGGGAACTAAAGATAGTTCATCAGAGGAACCATGACAGAAAGTGAAGTAGTGTCTTCCATTAATAGCAAACCAGCTGGTCATATGTTATCATGTGTAAGTTTAGAACTCAGCAAGAGGAAAACCCTCTTGCTCCCATGGATTCAGGAATACTCACAGGGAAAAACACACAGAAGCATCTGTTGAAATACTGAAATGCTGACTATTTCTAGGAGGTAGATTAATAAAGAAGATATGAACTTGCAGATGGGCAGTTGGTTTAAAATAATAATATTTAAAAGTAATAAAGATATTCCTTGTTACATTGCTCTTTTATCATTCTAATGATCTTAAATGATTTATGAAACCCAAAGGTTTTGTTTTTCTGCTTGATTTTTGTGGTCATTTTGCTCTGGTTTCTGGTAAATCAGTGGATGCCATGTGCTCCTCTTGTGGTCACTTAAATAAGTTCGTTGCATCCTCCACAATCAAGGCTTGTTTCTACTGGGTAAGTATTGGACTTTTCTCAATATCCCAAATTTGGGTCAACATACTATCCCCATAAAGCAACAGAAAATACACTCACTGGAAATGTGCTCATCAAATAGTGAAGCAATTGGCCTTTTGTGATACCCTGAAATTATTTTCAATGTAAAGGTAATGGATGAGCTGAATGCTGAAGGAAAATGCTGCTATTTTGCTTCATATGAAGAATGATTTCATGGCAGAAAGCCCAGTCAATAATAGAGACCAGGGGGAAGGGGCCATAACTGACCTGGGCACGGCAAACACTGCAGTCAGGTCTTGCCTTTTTATCCCTGCTATACTCTCTTGCATTCCTAAAGCTAGTACCCAACCAAGGTTCATTCCCTTATTTGTACACTGACTCATTCCCGAGAAAAACACTAAGGTCAAACAATCAAAATTCATTATTTGGCTAATACGTTAAATCAGAATTTGTCAGTGAACCCAAGCATAGACTCCCCATTTTTCTATTTAAAACTCACTCCTGCAGAAGCATCTGTTCTTGCTTCTCTCTCTTGCTACCATGTGCTTGCATGCTGCTGCCTTTACAGCTTCCCCAACACCCTGGTTTGCATCTCCAGGATAATAAATCTCTTTGTGCTAAGAATTTGGTGTCTTTCAAGATAACTTCCAGAACTAACTAACTTGAGCTCATAGGGGCTCACAGAGACTGAATTGGCAGTCAATCAGATTGTATGGGTCTGACCTAGGTTCTCTTATTATATGAAATAGTAGTATACCTTTGACACTTTTTCTTTTGGAACTCCTAACTGTTGAAACAGAGACTGTCTGTGACTTTTTAGCTTGTTTTGGATCCCTTCCTTTTCCTCCTCCGAGGTTGCCTAGTAGGGGTAGTGCCTTGTCTTACTTAAAATTGATACGTTTGACTGATATCTGTAAGCAGATTGCCTTTTTCCGAAGAGAAAAAGAAGAGGAGCTGATGGAGGAAGGGCGTGGAGAACAGGTAGGGGAGAAGGGGAAAATGCAGTCGGGATTTAATATACCCAGAACAGAAGTGTAAATTTAAAAAAATATATAATTAGGTGTCTGTTTATATCCTGTACCAATTCAGAGAGTCTAACCTCACTTTAACATGTAACTTTCACTAGAGTTGAGATTTTGTCAATGAAAGCAACCTGTCTTCTGCCTCACCTCTTTTGTAGGTGTTTACTGCTGAGTTTCCCAAGCTAGCTGCTATTTGCGTATATTTAAATCAATGCTATAACTATGTCAGAACTATTGGTGGTGTTCCTATAATAGGAGAATAAACTCTGATGAGCTTGTGCCACTCTGAAAAACAAAAATTGGACTTTATAGGATAGAGTGAAAGTCCATTTTCATTACACAAAATTGAACAGCACACATCATTGCTACTATGCATCACTGATGTGTAACGTCAGAATGGTTTGCAAATAATTCTGAATGTGCCCCCTCCCTCTCTTTGATTTTCTCTCTCTTTTACACACACACACACACACACACACATACACACACACAAGACAAACACATTCACTTTTTACTCATAATAATTGGCTATTGTCATTCAGGTAATATCTAAGACATTTTTCTTATGCTTTCTCTGTCAACATACAGAATACCAGCTAGACAAAATGCTGCCTGCATGACACTGTGGCAAAAGAGGCTGTTCTCCAGTGGACACTCATTAGAAATTTAGCCATCATGTCAATCTGTTTATAGGTAGTCATTTGATGTCTTATAGGTAGTCTTCGAAACTTAATAGATATCATGTCAGATTTGACCACATTCATCAACACACAGCTTTTGAGCAACTTTTTCTTCCCATCTTTAAAATGAATAGTTGAATGTTGACACAGTCTATTGCTCAGAGCCCCAAGCCTAAATATATGAGTAAAAATAACCAAAAGTTTCAAATGTAGAACTGACAGGCATTACCAAGAGCTAAGCGGTAGTTACTCTGTTAAAATTTAACTCTAAGAGTTCCATGGCATTATGCTTTGTCAGCAAACACTGCTGCCAATACGTGTAACCTAATCCTGGAGTAATCTGCTAGGATCAGTGAGGACGACTGCTGCTTGTTGGTGGTGGATGAACACACAGTATGTCCAGGTCATGCCAGCATGGCCCAGTGCATTCGCCAAGAGCTCCTTGTTAATATGCCAAGCACTCACCAGGGACATTGCAGGACAGTAACAATTTTGTAGAATGACCCTTAATAATCCTGGCAGGTGTTTGATTTTTAATCACAGGCCACCACACTCTGGTTAGCAGATGTTCAGATGTCCTTAGGGACTGCATGGGACATGAGTGCAGTAAAGCATTATTCTGTTACTTTCATTACAAGTGATTTTATTTCCCTCACATCACAGCCTGCTCTGTGAATGCTGCTACATCTACCTTGGCATCATCAACTGCTGTCAACACTGTTTAATCCTCTTTTAAAGATGGAAACAGATCCCGGGGGCTTTTATGATTTAATTAAGATCACAAGTGAACTGGAACCGCAGTTAGCCCTAGAGCTGTTAGGTTACTTACTAAATTAAGGAAGAGATCAATTAAACAGAGGACTGAGAGGAGATCTTTGCATTTTAGTGGCTACTGGGTTGAATCCTATTTGGCAGTATCATCTAATCTCAACTCCCTTGCCGAAATAAGACTGAGAGCTCAGTTAGCTCTTATTTTCCATGCTGAACCACATGGTCCCAGGGATCCTTCCTTTTCAAGGTTCATTTCTACGACCAGGAATCACGTGCAAGTCAGATGCATTTTTCAGTTAATTTAAGATCATGTTATTGACAGTGTGTTTCTTCCATCTGCGCTCTTACTTAAACTACCATTGAAAGAGGGAAATGAGAAAAAATATCCCAATGAAACTGTGTAGGCTGTCGGAACTAGTCACAATTGCATAAACCCTCAGAGAATGTATGCTATGAGAACAACTTTTAAAATTTACCAAGAATCTTGATGAATTTTATATGTTCTATAGCTGTTAGAGATACCTGATTGACTTCTAAAAATTAAAGCACAGAGAAATGTGAAATTCTACTTTTAACCGCATGGAGATCACACGTTCAGGATTAACAGAGGTAGAAGTGGGAGGTGAGCCTGTTTTACGCCTCTGACCTTGAGTGCAATTTGAGTGGTCACCTCACAGCTCTGAACATGGCTGTCCATCAACAGGACAGAGGAATTAAGACTCCAGTTCAGGGCAGTGATCCAGGATTGCATATTTACATTGTATTAATAACAAGTGGCTAGGTCCACTAACATCCTCTTTTATGTTCTGATAGTAGTACGTCTGCTTGGCGAACATCTTTTTCTAATGACAAAACCAAAATTCATTTGAGATCTATAACCACATGGTGGCTGACAACCATCTACCATAGGATGTGATGCCCTCTTCTGGCATACAGGTGTACATACAGAGCACTCATAAAATATAAATATACAAAATTTGTTAAAAATATTATTGAGTGGGCAGTGAGTTGGGGCATCAATGGAGGGCCTGGAAGAGCGAGGGAATGGGAGGATTGATATGTAAAATAAGATGGTTTCTAAAATAAAATTTATAAACTTAATAATAAAAAAGTATTCTTGGTACAAAATAGTTGGAAATACTGAAATAATAAAAGTAATAGAAACAAATCAAGTCGTTATACAACCAGCAGTCCATGTTGCAGTATTTTGTGTGAAAGATACTAAAATAGCCTGTAATCCTGATGTGTTGACATATATTTAGATTGGTTCTGTGCAATCATTTGACATATGATTTCCAAGTGAAAACATAAGCAAGCTAAGGTTTACATTTACAAATCTTAGCTTTTTATGGGCCAGTTGAAGAGTTTAAAATGCATTATTCTAAATCAATAACTATAAGACATGCTAAAGAAAAGAATGTCCTGTTTGCAAGGCACAGTTACTGATTGAATGCATTTTTCTAATACAAACCATTCTGGAAACACAATGTTATAAAGTAATATAAAATTATGAATTTAACATTAGACAGGTCATTAAAATATTCATGTCATTCCAAGGATGTACAATGCTGAACAATTCATTATTTGTTTAGCATATCTGCATCCCTAAGAACCAGGCAAACTGTTTTGATTACTGAAATTTTCTTCAGATTTGAAGAGCTATATATTTACTTTTCATCTGGAGGATTTAAAAATTCTAGATTTGAAATAATGAATATTGAGCTCTATGTAAATAAATCAATGGAGGAGAATCAGGGATGCTCTATTATGGACTCATAGTAAGGGACTGTCTCATTGAATTAAGCAGAATACATATAACCCAGATAATTTCTCAGCCAACTTGTTTGATACACCATTTTGTGTGGAAGGAAAACGAATCTCCCTTGTATAGACACCAACAAACACTGTAGTCTTGCATCAGCTATCTGCCTGTAGTCCATTAGACTATGGACAATTCTGCTGACCTCGTTAGGCCTGCACTTTGGGAAATACCAGCTATGGACACCCCATGGACCCCATGGAGGGCCTCACCATCTCTGAGGAAATGAGGGGTTATTGGGGGGCTTGATGGGAAGGCAGGGGAGGAGGGGAGGGAAAGGGAAAGGGACCTGGAATTGACATGTGAAGCAACCTTGTTTCTAATTTAAATTTAAAAATAAAAATTTTAAAAAGATATACAAAATTGCTGACTAAAAGAAAAATTCTGGGAACTAGAGAGAGGGCACAGCAGTTAGGAGCTCCTGCTTTATTTTCAGATGACTAGGTATGAGTTCCTGGCACAGATGTGAAGCAATTCACAAACTGCTACTTTCTTTACTTTCTTTGGTTCTCCATGGCAACCTCACTCATGTCTCTCATCTCTCTCTCTCTCTCTCTCTCTCTCTCTCTCTCTCTCTCTCTCTCTAGTATAGGTTACAGACTGAAAACCGGTGCAGATCAAAAGGGTGACAACCATGGGCCCTAAACAAGCAAACAAAAGTGGGGAAGACTGTGTCCAGCCCCTGGATGACTTTTTTTCCCTTCATCTCATGGCAGCCTCGCAGGTGTAGGTCCACCGCTGGACAGGCCAGGGGTTTCAGGGGACTACCCAGGCCCTTTCTCGGAGGGGGAGGGGAAAGAGAGCCGGAACAGGAGCCATTGAAACTACCAGCAATGTTCGGAGCAGCCCGAGGGCGGCCAGGATGGAGCCGGAACCGCAAACCTATGGCTGCCCAGAACCCAGTATCCACAGGCGACTCGGGCAGATGCGCCCCAGAAATCGAGGCCGCGAGCAGGATGCCACATCCAGCGCCCCACGAAACCCCGACAATCCTTCTGGGTCGGGATCACCCCAGGACCTTCACCGGGCAGACTCCAAGGTCGCCTTACCTTGGTGATGACCAGAAGCTCACCATGCTCGCGGCCGCCCTTCAGGGTGAAGCCCCAAGGGCGCCTCTGCTTAGATGCACCTCCACCAGGCGGACGCCGTCGGCCGCCCGTGTCTCAGCTTCGGCCAGGCACTTGGGCCGCGCACGGGGCTCGGCGCCCTCCATGATGCGGGGCGCTCAGCCCCTCCAGCCGCTAAGGCCCACGCCCATGCACTCCGGGAAGCACAAGCTGGCCCACCACCAAGGAGCCTCCAGGCGTCCAGGCCATCGCCACCACCGCTGCCGCCTCCGGCCACCACTGAACTTGCTTGGCCACTTGGAAAAGCGCAGCGGGGGCCGGGCCTGGAGGGAGCGCGGAAAATGGCGCAGGGAGGGCAGTAAATACTTTTTAAACATTGAAATTGCACTTTAAGGCTAGAGCTAGGTAAAGGGGATGACTGGAATGTAAACTTGTTTGAGATGCCCATCCTTGTTTAATGATAGCTTTGAAGAGTGAAACATTATTAAATATTTTAGTTTTCTTTTTATTTTAGAGGAAATCATTTCACACTGATATACTAAACTGCTATACCCTTAAGAAACAAATACTTTTCTTTAGACTCTGTTTTCCTCAGCTAATATGTAGCTAGCAAATTTAATTACAGAGGGTTTCTATTTGATCCTTATCTTACTTAACAATATACCATTAATTTTATATTAAAAAGGCAAGAAAGAATCAAATAAACACCCATCATTATATATTTTTTCAGTAATAGAGCATTGTTATGCAAAGTGATCAAATGATAAACCTAGAAATATTTGGAACACTTAAATTATAAAATTTACAATCTCAGGTAATTGTATAGAAATCTGTTTCTTTGCTACCAAATTCCAAGACAGAAAGGACTTTTCAGCATTGGTGCTCTGAGGTGTCTTTCTAGACCCAAAATATATCTTCCGTTATGTCTGTTTTGTGCACGTCAAATAATTTTGACATTTCATGATGTTGTCTAACAGTTATACCGCACTTCAGTCAAGTAAAGTTAGCAAGCATGTCAAATGAAAACGTTTTGTCAAGTTCTTACCAGGATAGTGAACTAAAACTGAGGAGATCCTCATCAGCTGATACAACTGATACAGCTTTGCCTGTTAACAACCCTGTGTGTTGATAGGCATGCCTGATATCCATCTGCCATACACATAATTCTATGCATTTGTCCTTAAGTTAAGTACTAGGATTATGTTTCATCAATATGAATACTTCAAATATGAGCTAAGGGACTAATCCCTCAATTGTCAAAATTTTATTGATGTATTCTACTTCCTCTACAAATAATAATAAGTAGTTTAACCTAAACTGATTGTGCTAGTCTCAAACTCTGTGCAGCCCATTTCTAAATTACAGGCTGGCTTCTCCAAGAGAACACAAGTATAGGCAGACTTATTTAAAGATACTTTGGTGGAGTCAAAAAATATACTAAAATGGAAGATGGGGAAAGGAAGAGAGGATAGAAGGTCAAATAATGTCCAAGTTCAAGTTCTTCAGGCTCCCAAGTGCACAGAGCAGGATGTTCATGCCGGGAAACCCAGGTACAAAGTAGAAGTAAAGTATTAGACACAGAGTATTGAAGAGAATTTCTCATCTGACCACTATGCTTAAATCATGTCTCTAATGTTGGACAAACACTAAATCCTTGACATCAAAGTACATAGAGGAGAAGGGTGATATTTGTTCAGGTTTAAGTAATCTCTATAATTTTAGTTAGCTTTTTACTAATGTTTGAACAAGTAAAAGTTAAAACATAAATATAAAGCTTTTAAATGTGATATATCATCATCTTGAATGGCTAGAACCCTGCAAACCCTTAGAATTTTATTAACAATTCATATTATCCATGTTGATATTGCCAGCATGGCATAATATTCAGTTAAAACCTGTACGTTATCATGTATTATTTCTTATTGATTGTAAAGCTGGTATTCATTCTATTTATGCTCAGTGCTTTATATGTTCAATATATCTGTATTTTTCAGAGAAGTAGTGAGGGATTTTTCCCCTTGTTATATTGCTTTAATCTATTTTTCATGTGTTAAGTTACTATTTGAATCCCTACAATCAATACGCAAGATTTTTATTTTTAGAGACCAAGTTGAGCTTATTTCACTGGACAGTTTGTTCAATACTGCTTTGGATGTATAGACTTGAGTAACACTATCAATTTGATTTTGCAGTACTGGGGATTGAACACATCATACAGTATCGACAACAATATACCATTGAGTACATCCACTGTCCTTCATATGTTTGCTTCTTTTTCAGTCTTTAGCAATACACAAGACCCATTCACTCATCCATTCTGAACCCAAGAAGAAACAACCCAGTATATATTTGGCAGCCAGAAGGCTGAGATGTGTAAGAAATTATAACACTATCATACTGGCATGTGAAGTTTGTCAGGCTTATTCACAGAAGCCTAACAATAGAGTAAGTGGAGAAAGAGCCATTCAGGAAATCACTCAGAGGAGGCAGCAGCTCTCAGAGTTTTGGAAGTCAGGAGTCACACACAGTGCTGGCAACTGGATAGAAAACCAGAGAAGTCAGTGGCATGAGTCCTTTATGAAAGAGACAGAGAATGGCTATACCCGAGTACACAAATACATAAGGGGGAAACCTGGGCAGTGAATTACAGTGTAACCCTTCTGATCTTCTAAATAAAGGTTCATATATGAGGCAGAGGCCATATGCAGATAGGCAGTTTGAATGTTTTCCTAAAATATGCAATCCCTGACTTTCACCCCTAATGTCACATAAACCTGGTGTGGTATCACATGTCTATTACATCAGGCAATGGAAACAGGAAGGTCAGGAGTTGAAAGTCATTGTCAGCTACATAACTAGAGTCTCCTGGGATACATGACACCATGTTTCCAAATGAATGAAGTCAGAATGCATGAATCTCTAGGTTCTAGATTTTCACAAGTAGGTCCCAAACCTCAACCACAAGCAAGCACAGAACCCACATGAGGACCTTCCCTTCCTCTTGGTAGTCTCTACCTTTCATTTAACCCTTTCTTTAGATATATGCATCCAATGTCATTACCATCCCTGTTGTGATGCTTCCCACTAAATTCACTGACTTAACCATATATCTCTTTCTGTATTTTATTGTTAAGTCTTTATCCTCTAATACAATATAATCAACACATATCCCTGAACAGGTGCACTCCTCAACTTACTTTCCACTCCTATTTGACTAGTGTCTTTGGACTCATGAATGCTAGAAAATCACTCAATTTGTTGATCTACAAACCAAGCTTCAAACTAGAGGCCTTGGGCAAGACTGGACCGGATTATACAGTAGGTCATTACCTGGATCATCCCTTCTTTACATATTTGAGCCTCTGTCTCTGTCTGTGTCTCTCTCTCTCCTCCCTTTCCTGTCTCCTTATCCCCTCCTTCCTTCATTTTCACTCACTGTCTTCCCTAGACAATTGTCAGACATATATTGAATAGCATAACTGATTGATGTGGAACAAAGCAAGCTGTCACAGACTCTGTTGAATGGTCAGGTCGTCCACCATACAGACTGTTGTATTACCAAACCTGGAACTCTGTGGTGGAGATGTTTGGAATTCACACGTGATTATTATTATTATTTTATCATTATTATTATTATTATTATTATTATTATTATTATTATTGTCTTCATTCCTTCACCTTTGAATCCACCATTTATATCTGACTACCTATCAGTGCCAGTTAGGCTAACCCTGAAACTGTAATGCAGTGCACAGTTTGTAAATGGAAAGAGAACTGCTCGCCACCATTTAAAAGACAGAAGGAAACAATAGCTCGAGACTGGATCAGATGTAAGAACCAGTTCACACAAAGCTAATTATACCTACTTTAAAAGAACATTTCTTCATTGACATACTGCTGTTTTCTTGATACTTGAATATGTTTCTTTAACCTAATACATCATCTTAACACAATAATTTAACTAATTTCAGTAGATAAAAGTTCATTTTATGTTAGGTACAATGTGCAATAATCATACTTGTTGATTGGGTTTTTCAATCCATATAAAGTGTGTGCTGAGCACAAATAAGCTTCCATTAATAACATTGTGTGTCCATGGTAAAAAGCCTCTCTACCTCCCACCCCTCCTCTCTCCTATCCTCTTTCTTTGCTTCCCCCTCACCCTCATTGTTATTTGGTGGGTTGTAATAAAATGCACTTATTTCCTTTCCCTACATCAAGGAGAATTCCTAGCTACTGATCTGGTTACCTATTCATCAGTTTGGTCTGAATCTGATAGCACATTTGCTTCACTGCAGTATGGGGGGTGGGATTCACCATGCCACAGACAGGTGGTGCTTCCTGCATAAGAAAGGCATTTACATTCATGTATGAGCACTGTAGCAGTAACACTGAACATGAAATGAGGCAAGCTGTTTACATTTGTGTCCTCATATTCCTATAACTTCACCATATATTTTGCTTTCTAAGTTTTGAGCAAGAAGATTAATGAAGCTTGAAAGGCTGATGTTCTGTCCTGGAGAGCATGCAGACAGCTAGGAGAAGGTAAAAGTGCTGTGACATCCTCTGAGGATAACTTCAGGTTCCAAAGTCTTTCCCTGTGTGCACTGCAGACTCAGGGTCATTAGGTTTGCAGAGGGAAGAACATGAGCCACTCTGCATGAGTCTTGGAGTCCCAATCAGCCACAGCTACATGTTCTCTTCCCAGAACCTCAAAGAGCAAAGTGGTACAAAAAAAAAACCTCATGAGTTGTTGCTTAAATTGAATTTGATTTTTACTCAAATTACACAATGCTGAGATATTTGGTGCTTGTCCAGCAATGAATCACATGTAAATAGTTTACATATGGAATTGTAGCAGTAGGAACAAATGACTCTGTGTAGGAAATATTGAACACCTAGAGTTTACCTGTGCTCTGTAAACATGCTAAGAAACCTTTAGTCTGCCTGGCAAGATTTTCATTTTATTACCTGTTCCTAAAGATGAGCATTATAAAACAATTTTCAGAGATGAGAGAGTGAGAGAAACAGTGATTGTATCATAAAATCAAAAGAAAACCAAGCAGCCAGGTAGCAGAGGTACACTCAGGAGGC
Organism: Mesocricetus auratus; assembly: GCF_017639785.1. NCBI lineage: Eukaryota > Metazoa > Chordata > Mammalia > Rodentia > Cricetidae > Mesocricetus > Mesocricetus auratus. Next base: position 814,176 of record NW_024429233.1, on the reverse strand, counting down.
AGGAGCAGGTGGATCTCTGTGAGTCTGAGGTCAGCCTGGTCTACAAACATAGTTCCAGGACAGCCAAGGAAAGGAGAAAAAAGGAAGAAAAGGAGAAGAAAAGAAAAGCAAGCATGATAGCAACAAGCTCTGTGGAAAGGCAACATGCAGGAGGTGTCAGTATGAATGGTTGGATTGACACTGTCAGGCTAAAGTCCAGGCTTTTCCTTTCATTTACACATTGGGAAAAACTCAAGTTATTAATTTTATGTTGTCTGGATGGGTTTCATTTTTAAATTCAGTGTCATTTCCAGAAGATCAGGCTGTTGACTTTACATAATGAGCCATAATTTTTTATTCAAAATCCAAAGAGAAACAGTAATACATGTACACCACATGGATACACAGTCATACAAACTGACACACCTACACACCAACCCCCATACCACAACACATCAAATACATGTACATACAACACACACACAAAAACAAAAACATACACATCACATAAAACATACACACATAAACACACACACTGACACATGAACACCCCCCACAAACGGATCACACAAAGGCAAAAGAAGGTAAGTTTCAATGGGTTGTCAGCAACTAAATTTTTTCACTTTTTAAAAGTTTAAATTAGAAACAAGCTTCTTTTCCATATCAGTTCCACTTCCCTCTTCTTCCCCTCCTCCCCTCACCCCCACTGGCCCTTTATTCCATTCCCTTTCTGTTACCCAGGGAAGGTGAGGCCATGGTGGGTCTTCAAAGTCTGTCATATCATTTGGAGCAGGGCCTAGGCCCTCCCCCATCTGTGTAGGCTGAGAGTATCCATCTATGAGGATTGGGCTCCCAAAGTCCTTTGATATACTAGGGATAAATTCTGATCCATTACCAAAAGCCCCATAGTTTAACCAGACCTCCAAACTGACACCCTCATTCAGGGGTCTGGATCAACCTATGTACTGGCTTTCCAGCTAACAGTATGGGTTCCATGAGCTGCCCCTTGTTTGGGTCAGATCAGCTGTTTCTGTGTGTTTCTCCAACCTGGTCTTGACCCATTTGCTCATCACTCCTCTGTCTGTGCAACTGGATTCTAGAGTTCAGCCCAGTGTTTAGCTGTGGGTGTCTGCTTCTGCTTCCATCAGCTGCTAGATGGAGGCTCTAGGATGACATTTAAGGTAGTAATCAATCTCATTATCAGAGAAGAGCATTTAAGGTAGCCTCTTGACTATTGCTTAGATTGTTAGTTAGGGTTGACCTTGTAGATCTCTGAGCATTTCCCTAGTGTGAGATTTCTCTTTAAACCTATAATGGCTCCTTCTATTATGATATCTCTTTTCTTGCTCTCCTCTGTTCTACCCCTAAATGAATCTTACTGCTCTCTCAAGTCTTCATTTACCCTCCTCTTTTCCCCTTTTCTTTCTTCTGTCTCCCTCTACCCACCCCCATGCTCCCAATTATCTCAGGAGATCTTGCTCCTTTCCCCTTCTCTGGGGAACCATGTAGCTGTCTCTCTTAGGGTCTACTTGTTTCAGAGCTTCTCTGGTGGTGTGGATAGTAGACTGTTACTCATTTGTTCTATGCCTAGACTCCATATATGAGTGAGTAGATACCATTTTTGTCTCTTTGTGACTGGATTACCTGGCTGAGGATGGTTGCTTCTAGTTTCATAGATTTGCAGTCAGCAAGTCGTTTTAGCTTTAATTGTTATATATAAATTTTATTTAAATTATAAACAATCTCCGTTTACATATCAATTCCAGCTCCATCTCCCCATCATCCTCACATTCTTCCCACCAACCATGCCATCCCACCAGCCATCCACTCTCACAGGAATGGTGACATCTTCCATGGAGATTGGCAATGTTCTTAAATTCATATCCTGGCATAGACTGCACAGGAGGACTTCACAATGAAAAGGGACTGAGGCTATGTTTACCCAGCAATTTAACGCAGGGAGGTTCTGAGGCATGTGAGCAATGTGAAGAGGGAAATTTCAGTGGTTCACATAAAGTGTCAATTTCATCACAGTTTATTTTACATTATTGTACCATATTAGTGTAAACATTTAATAACTTCAAAGTTATATGTATTGAATGTTGCATAGCACAAAGAGAGAAGCCAGGAGGAGAGACAGAGAGAGAAGGCAAGACTTGAAATGATCTTGCTTATTGCTGGAATCTTTGCCAATCTCCAGCAGAGGGTGGGAAATCTGGCTTGTCCCAGTGATTTTTCTGAGCTGAGAACAAAGATCAAGATTCTATGAAAGTAAAGAAATCAAGAGGTTGCACGGACAATATCATACAGAAGGGAGCAGCACTGGAAGAGCCTCAGAGGTCCCTGAGGGCTCTCCAAAAGCACAGAGCAAAGGAATGATGTGGGCATTAGAGGAGAAAGCTGCCCAAGGCTAGGAAAGGAGATGTTGGTGCACTCTATCACTATATAAGTAAATGTATCAGTGTATAAGTGACTTCTGATCCCCTGCTGAGGAAAACATTCACAGTTCATGAAGCTTTACACAGAAGATTCCAGACACCACTGGATCAGTAGGATGGCAAAATTAGCTTTAAACTAATGGTTCCTATTGTGGCACTTAAATATCAAGCCTCTGAAAGATCAAATTCTCTGTTGAAAATTAATTTGTTTTCATCAACCTTGAATATGCTTATAGAGAAAAAATTCAGCATTAAAGACGATAAAATTTTGGTGGCTTTGGCAAATAATTGTGTCTGCTGGCAAAGAAACAAGGAGACTAAGGTTTAATAACTAGAAAAAAGCTGAGAAAAGTGACAGCCAGATGATAGTTTTAATTAATGGTGTAACATAATTGTTATTTCTACAGAACGAGATATATTTGTCAATGTGTTCTTTAAGAAGATTGAGGAAAACCTTGGCATGTTGACTAGAAAATACAAAAAATACCCCCCAAATAATCTAAATCAAACTTGTAGAGATACAAAAAGAAGCAGTATGTGAAATTAAAAAATAAAGGTTGAGATGGACAAAATGTCAGCTTTTCTCTAGAGGATAGAATCTTGTAGGTCTTCTAATAACTAACAAGGAAATTCATTAATTTTGCTGGAAGATCATGATACAAGTCTCCATGCTCACTAAGTTCTCAGCATAAGTACACTGGTACATTTTTCCTTCGACTAATCTATCATAAGATTTATTTTATTTTAATTTGTGTGCATACACTTGGGTATAGATATCTATGTGTTGGTGACCAAGGAGGTCAGTGGTTATAAAATAGGAGAAATGGTTGCAGGAAACCAAACTCAAACCATCTGGTAGAACAGTTCATGTTCATAATCTTTGAGATCTTGTTCCAGCCCCTTTTTCTTAACATGGTGAAAGAAAATTAATTGTGTCAGAGCTTCCCATCTAGGCAGGGAGCCATGCACCCCAGATCCCATGTCTTCTCTTCCACCAATGAGACCAGGAAACCAGCAGCCATGGTAAACAAGGCACCACATCCTGGGCATGCCTTCCAGTGCCTAGGGACTTCCATAGAGCATCCCATCCCGGCAGGAGTCAAGCACCCCAGATCCCAGGTCTTCTCTTCCACAAAAGAGACCAGAGGACCAGCAGGTCCAGCAGGACCAGATAAACGGAGGACCAGTGGGACCAGCAGGTCCAGCAGGACCAGATAAAACAGACCCTGCATCGAGTCCTGCATTCCAGTGCCTGAGAATTGCCTGGGGACTGCCACAGAGCTTCCCATCCTGTCTGCAGCCAAGCATCCCAGAATCCGAGATCTTCTCTTGCACCAACAAGACCAAGGCACCAGGAGGTCCACGGGACCACCAGGATCAGAGGACAAGCTGCACTTAGTAAACCAGGTTCTGCACCCATGCCTGCATTCCAGTGTCTGGTGATCACCCATAGAGTCTCCCATTCCTAGCAGGAGCCCAGCACCCCAGATCCCAGATCTTTTCTTGCCACCAATAAGACCAGGGACCAGACAAGGGGACCAGCAGGTCCATGGAGAGCAGCAGGACCAGCGGGTCCAGCTGGACCAGCAGGATCAGACCAGGGACCAGCGGGTCCAACGGACAAGTGCATGGGGACTGCCAAGAGCTTGACTCAGGCAGGAGCTAGGCACCTCAGATCCCAGGTGTTCTCTTCCATGAAAGGGACCAGGGGACCAGGTGGGAGACTGCACACCCAAGATTCCTGGGCTTTTCTCCACCCACAGGACCAGAACTAGGACAAGGAAGAAGAACTACCAGAATATTGGACTACTTGCACCCACCGAAAAGGAACTCTGGTCCCCTAACCACCAAACCAGTAAAGGGCTCTTTCTGCACCCACTAGAAGAAGAGAATGGGAAAGAGACAATACAAAAACACACTCAGCAACAGAAAAACAAATATGACACTGACAGATTCTAGAGACTCCACAGCAGCCAGACTCCAACATTCCAATGCAAATGAAGCAGAAGAGAATTACCTTAAAAACAAGTTCATGAAAGTGATAGAGGCCCTAAAAGAGGATCTAGGAAAATCCCTCAAAGAAATGGAAGACAAAACAAACCAAAAAAATACAAGAAATGAAGGAAAAAAGAAAACAAAACATACAAGTAATGGAAGAAAAAGCAAACCAAAAATGCAAGAAATTTAGAAAAAACAAAGCAAAAAATGAAAGAAAAATCAATCCAAAAATTCATAAAATGAAACAAATGGATGAAAACATAAACTGAAAATTGCAAGAAACAATTCAAACATTGCAAGGTTTGAAAACTGAAATAGAGACAATAAAAAAACACACAATCTGAAGGAAGGCTGGAATTAGAAAAGCTGGGCAAATGGGCAGTTACTATAGATACAAGCATTATCAACAGAATACAAGAGATGGAAGAGAGAATCTCAGGTGTTGAAGATATACTACGAGAAACTGGATTCATCAACCAAAGAAAATATTAGAGTCCAACAAATGCCTAACACAAAACATCCAGGAAATATTGGTATAGAAGAAGGTGAAGAAAATCACCTCAAAGGGGCAGAAAACATATTCAACAAAATCATTGAAGGAAACTGTTCCCAACCTAACTAAAGACATTCCAATGAAGGTACAAGAAGCTCACAGAACACCAAATAGAGTGGAACACAAAAAAGTCCCCTCACCACATAAAATCAAGACCTAAATATACAGAATAAAGAAAGAATATAAAGAGCAGCTAAGGAAAAAAGCCAAGTAACATATAAAGGCAAATCTATCAGAATTACACCTGAGTTCTCTATGGAAACTCTGAAAGCCAAAAGGTCCTGGATAGATATTCTACCAACACTAAGAGACCATGGATGCCAGCCCAAATTACTATATTCAGCAAAGCTCTCAATCACTATAGATGGAGAAAATAAGATATTCCATGCAAAAACTAGATTCAAGCAATAAATATCCACTAACCAAGCTCTACAAAAAGTTCTGGAAGGAAAACTCCCACAGAATTAACTACAACCAGAAAAACATAGGCAGTAGATAATCCCTCTTTGCCAATAGCCAAAATAAAAAAGGGATGGAATTCCAAACATCATTCCAGCAACAACAACCATTCAAAATCAAAGAAGAATGAGCAATAAATGGTCATAAATAACCTTCAATATTAATGGGCTTAACTCACCCATAAAAAGACACAGGCTAACAGAATAGATTCAAAGACAGACCCCATCCTACTGCTGCATACAAGAAACACACCTCACCCTCAAAGACAGAGATTACCTCACAGTTCAATGGATGGGAAAAGATTTTCCAATCAAATGGTTCCAAGAAACAGGCTGGGGTAGCAATCCTAATATCTATCAAATTAGACTATAAAATAAAATCAATCAAAAGAGATGAAGGAAGTCATTACATACTCACATGATGAAACTAGAGAATAGTTATATTAGAGAATTAACTAGGGACAGCTGAAATCTCTAGAACACAAAGAAACAAACTCCCCTAGGAGGAGTAGATGCCAAGAAATAATCAAACTGAGGGCTGAAATCAATACAGTAGAAACCAAGAAAACAATACAAAGAATCAATGCAACAAAGTGTTGGTTCCTTAGGAAAATCAACAAGATAGACAAACCTTTGTGCAAACTTACCAAACAGCAGAGGGTGAACATGCAAATGAATAAAATCAGAAGATGAAAAGGGGGACATAACATGGGATTCTGAGGAAATTCAGAGAATCACCAGATCATACTTTGAAAACCCTGTGCTCCACAAAATTTGAAAATTTAAAGGAAATGGACAATTTTCTGGATTAGCTATCACTTGCCAAAATTAAAACAAGAAAAGATACACAATTTAAATATACCTATAAACCCTATGGAAATAGAAGCAGTCATCAAAAGTCTCCCAACCCAAAAATAGTCCAGGTCCAGATGGCCTCAGTGCAGAATCCTACCAGAAATTCATAGGGCAGCTTACACCAATACTTCTGCAAAGTAATCCACACAATAGAAGCAGAAGAGTCTTTGCCAAACTCTTTCTATGAGGCTTCAATAACCTTGATCCCCAAGCCACACAAAGACACAACTAAGAAAGAAAACTTCAGACCAATATCTCCCATGAATATTGATGCAAAAATATTCAGTAAAATACTGGCAAATCAGATCCAAGAACACATCAAAACAACCATTCACCACGATCAAGTAGGTTTCATCCCAGGGATGCAGGGATGGTTCAATGTAATCCAACATATAAACAAGCTGAAAAACAATAATCACATGATCATCTCACTAGATGCAGAAAATGCCTATGACAAAATACAACACCCCTTCGATGACAAAGGTCTTAGAGATATCTGGGATAACAGAAACATACCTAAACATGATAAAAGCTATGTACAGCAAATGAACAGCCAACATCAAATTAAATGGACAGTTACTCAATGCAATTCCTCTAAAATCAGGAACAAGACAAGGCTGTCCACTGTCTCCATACCTTTTCAATATTATACTTGAAGTTCTAGCTAGAGCCATATGACAACAAAAGTAGATCAAGGGGATACAAATTGGAAATGAAGAGGTTATACTTTCACTATTTGCACATGATAATGATAGTTTACATAAATGACTCAAAGAACTCTATCAGGGAACATGTACGGCTGATTAACGCCTTCAGCAAACTGGTAGGCTACAAGATCAACTCAAGAAAATCAGTAGCCTTACTATATGCTGATGATAAAAGGGTTGAGAAATGAATCAGAGAAACATCACCCTTTACAATTGCTAGAAATAACATAAAATACCTTGGGCTAACTAACCAAACAAGTGAAAGACCTGTATCACAAGAACATTGAGTCTTTAAAGAAAGAAATTAAAGAAGACCTCAGAAAATGGAAAGATCTCCCATGCTCTTGGATAGGTGGGATCAATGTAGTAAAAATGGCAGTCCTGCCAAAAAGCAGTCTACAGATTCAATGCAATCCACATTAAAATCCCAGCACAATTCTTCACAGACATGGAAAGGACAATAATCAGTATTGTATGGAAAAAAAAGACCCAGGATAGGCAAAACAACCTTACTCAACAAAGCAACATATGGAGGCATCAGCATCCCTGATCTGAAGCCCCATTATACAGCTGTAGGCCCAAAAACATTTTGGTATTGGCACAACAATAAACAGGTAGACCAATGGAATGGAATTGAACACCCTGGTATTAATCTATACGTGTATGAACATATGACTTCGACAAAGAAGCTAAAAATATACAATGGATAAATGAAAGCATCTTTAAGAAATGGTGTTGGCATAACTGGATGCAGGCATGTAGAAGAATGCAGATAGATCCATATCTATTGCCATGCACAAAACTTAAGTCCAGAAGGATCAAGACCACACTGAACCTCTTAGAAGAGAAAGTGGGTGGTACCCATGAATGAATTGGTACAGGAGACAGCTTCCTCAAAATAGCATCAGCAGCACAGACAGTGAGGTCAACAATTAATAAATGGGACCTCCTGAAACTGAGAAACTTCTGTGAGGCAAAGGACACAGTCAGGAAGACACAAACTCAGCCCACTGAATGGGACTAGATATTCACTAATCCCACATCTGACAGAGGGATGATCTCCAAAATTTACAATGATCTGAAAACTATGAAACCAAAATATACAGAATATCAAAACATATTTAGTAAATAGAAGACCCCAGTGAGGAAACAACATAATCACTTAACTAGGTGTTAACCAACACCAGCACCAAGATTTATGTGAATAAGTTATTATGTATTGTTGAACAGAGATTAAAGCTCTTAAAGTCAAAGGGACTTGAACACAATTCCTAATGGGATATCACAGAATTGAATATCAACCTCCCTGACCTTTCCCCAAACATTTATTTCCCCAAAGTTATCAACCTTACTTAAAGCATGGTCCTTTGTTCTATTTTTATACTCTTGGAAATATGAAAAATTTAAGAGATGGTTCTTATTGAAAGGTAAAAGATACTAAGCCAGGCCTGATGGAAGATGCCAGGAATCCCAGCACTTATGACTCTGAAAAAGGAGGACTGGTGGTTTGAGGCTATCTTGGATAACATAGTAAGTACAAGCTAGCCACATCTACATAATAAGATTATGAAGAATGGAGGGTGATAGAAACAGAGAGAGGGGACAACAATTATAGAGACAGAGAGACAATAGAGGACAACATGTGGGAGTTTGTTCTGTCCTAACATGTGGATCCTGAGGATCAAACTAAGCTCATCAGTCTAGGCAACAGATGGTTTTACCTGCTGGGTCATCACTGAGTGTTTATATTAAAGAAATTCAACACATGTCTGGAATCCCTGAAAATGTATTTTATAAACTTGCTTCTAAATTTAGTAAGCAGTTTGAAACCACAGTTTACAAGAAGAAAATTGGTATTTTATTTCCTTTAATGATCTCAAGGTCATTGAAGACAATTTTGTACATGACACTAGCAGATCTTTTAAAAGTCAATGTAATATCAATCAATGTATTTGTATCTTCTTTGTCTACTCACTACAAATACCATTTGTTCTGAAATAACATTTGCGTGAATTTAAAGACAAACTAAAGCGGGAAGAAATAAATCCTTGAATATCTCTATGAAAAAAACAAGCATGTCCTGAACATTAGAAAACAGCAAGGTGTCTTTTTGGTGACTCATATGTGTCCTCATCTCTGTGAGCTCACTATTCTTTATATTCCTTCGGAACCCACACTGATTTATGATAATGCTGGATATGACATCATCATAATTGCTCTGTGAAACCAAAGGCAGTCAGACTGGCAGGACTCTTGGAGACTTTCCCTGTAACAGAGATAAGTATTCACCAGAAGCATCATATAACAATTTTGGACTCTGAAAGATGGATGCTTCTTGTTTGGCACAGAAAATGAAGAGATTTTATTCTTTCCCAAGGTCATCTTAAGTATTCCTGTGCTAAGACATAATTTAATTTATGGCTCAAATGCTTACACTAAGTGATTTCTCTGATAAGAGCAATCACAAATAATAAAAAGGCACAATGTATTCTTCTTTGGTCCTGAATGCTAACACAAATATGTTTATGTGTTACTATATTTGCAGTGAAGATTTTCATGCTCTTTCCTTGAATCTTGCCTGTGTCTGAGAACTACGTTTCCATGGCTCAGTGTCAAGCTGGTTTGCTGACTTGATTTTTGTGCCTGTGATGTGAAATGCTGATTCTTTCCTGGTGGCTGTGAAGGGAATGCAAAGCAAAAGGTATTAGAGTGTAAGTGATACTCCATTTTTATTTTATACAGTTAGTCCTAGAAAATAGTTATCACAAGATAAAGCAATTATAGTCTTACATTATATAAAAGACAAACACCACTTGGAAAGCCAGTATGGACAGAGGACTCTCCCAAGGACACACACCTGGGTCAGGGGTTATAGGCAATCAATAGTTTCTGAAGGAGGGAGAATAAAGTCTTTTCCAGGAAAGACACTTGATAATTTGTCCAATCACAAGTGGTGAGAACAATGCTGAATGAACACAGTAGGTTAACTGTGTATGTGTGCGTGTGTTCAAGAATGAGTGTGTGTGTACACACATGTATATGTGCAACAAAAATAAATTATGGGTAAGGAATTTTAAATGGTGTATCAGGGTTCAAGGGAGGAGCTGGAGAGGCAGAAACAGTGTAAATATACCACTTATATAATCCTACCAAATTGAAGATAAATACATATAATAATAATCATTTAATATTTTTTTAAAATGTTTTCTCTGCTGCTTCTCTAAAGATGGAGATATTTTGCAAGATCAGAATATGTGTACAACAAAATTACTTGCTCACATTGATTTTAAATTATTTTAACTAATAGCTACCTGCTTAGAGAGAATGCTAAACAAACTCACGTGAGTCACTAAAATAACAGTTGTGATTTTTTTGATTGTTAGAATAACTGAATTGTAAAGACCAGCAGTGTGACAATCACAGCCAGGTCAAATAACATTACCAAAGATGGCATTTTAGTTGGTTGTTCAAATGTGAACTATCAAATCAAACAGACGTGATTTCGAAATTAAGCTATGCTTGAAGCCTGTTTTATAACAAGCAATTTTAACTCCCACTCTGTGCTAGATCGACATAATGATTTGAGCACTAATCATTAAACCCTTACTGTATATGATCTCATTATTGTGAACAGAGTGCTGACTTTAAAGAGGTTCTGCTTTGAGTGGATTGTATAATCAAAATAGATTAAAATGAATGAGAGCAAGGGTGTGTGTGTGTGAGTATGTGTGTGTGTGTTTGTGTGTGTATTGTGTGTGTGCATGATGTTTCATTCTTTAGAGTTTCCCTAAGAAGAAGAATATTAAATCCTAATGTTCTGCATCAAATTAAGATAAATGTGTATGGTTCATGGGAACATCTGCAGATATCAACTGTGATGCTTAAATATAGGGAAAGATGGAGTGATACATACAAGTTGACACATCCACAGGTGTGTATAAATAAGTTTTCTGTCCACTAATGATGATAATTGAACCCAAGTCAGACAAGACTCTTTGGGAACAATGGTTTGTGTTTTAAAAAAGGAGTAAGAAGTGAAGCTAGAATTATAATCAGGAGATGCTTCCCAGTGTGATTATGACATGGATCAAAGAACATTGAGGAAAACTAAAATCGGACTATAGGTGAGAGACATGCTAGGGACCATTGGGGGGAAAGCTGAAGATCTAAAAGGAAAAAGAGAGAACATTGCTTTTTATATGTAGTGACTCAGAGTATGATCAAGAGACTCAGAAAAACCTACTGTGAGCATTCACCACCTTCTTCCAATTTAGTATCAAACCATAAAGACATGGTATTTTAAAAGTGTTGTGGGTTTTGGTATTTTCAAAATTATATGAGATGCAATAGTAATCAAATGGTTTCTGTTAATGCAGAAAAACCTTCTTTTTAAAAATAAATAGGTTTTCAATATCTGTAATAGCTTGGTTTATGTCAACTTATCACAAACTAATGTCATCAGCCTCAATTTAAAGAAATATTTCCATAAGATCAAGCTGTAAGGCATTTTCTTAATTAGAGATTAATGTAGAAAGGGCCTAGCCCATGGTGGGTGGTGCCATTCCACAATGGTGGCTCCTGGGTTCTATAAGAAAACAGGCTCAGCAAGCCATGGTAAGTAAGTCAGTAAGCAGCACCCCTCCAAGGCCACAGCATTAGCTTCTGTCTTCCGGTTTATGCCCTGCTTGAGTTCCTCTCCTCACTGCTTTTGATGAGGCACTGGTATATGCAACTGTGACTGAAATAAACCTTTTCCTCCTCAACAACATTTTAGTCAGGGTGTTCTATTGCATTAATTATAACTCTAACTAAGATAGAGTCCATAGCTCTGGAAAAAGATCCCCGGGGGACACAGTGAGTATTAGATTTTTCTTTCAACGAAACCATGACTAATCTAGTTGCTGCTTATTGCAAACACAGAGGACTTGATCGCAGACAGATGCTGTTTTCTGAGAAAATGAAAGCACACCGGGTGGTGTGATGCTCACGTCTATGGTTCTATGGCTTCCTCCATCACAGCCTTGACTTGAGGAAAATTTGCTCCATGTATGTAAACTTCTGTTTTCATCTATTATGAAATAAAAATGAAACAAAATGTCACTCCAAGTATAAACTAAGTTGGGTGAATTCGATTTCTATTGTTAAAAATGGGAAATGCAACTCCCTGCCATCACCCTCTCCTTGGAACTTCCTGGGCTTGCCCAGGCAGGAAGACCACTCTGAGTCCAGTCAGACCTCATTTTTGGTTCCCCCTCCATGCCCTGCTCTCTGCTTGAGGTGAGTGTTGGTTCTGCTCAGGCCCCAACTCCCGGCCATCACCCCCTCCTAGGATCTTTATGGGCCTGTTCCTCCTGTAGAGTGGACTCGCCCAGGCAGGAATGGCCACCCTGAATTTGGTCACACCTCACTCTTGGTTCCCACTCTGCCCTCCACCCTCTGCTTGAGTGAGGAGAATACAAGGAGAGGCCAGAACATCCAGAGTTGCAGACACTAATTCCAGTCCACAGTCCCCAGGTATAGTGAGGTCCTCCAGGGAGATCATCAAAGCCTGTCACATCATTTGGGGAGGGCCAAGGATCTTTTTCCCGTATCTGGGTTGCAATCATATCCCTCCATAGGGAATGGGCTCCAAAGTCCAATTGTAATCTAGTAGTAAACACTGGCTCCACTGTTAAAGGTCTCATAGACTTCCTTGGCCTCCTAGTTGGCACCCACATTCCAGGGTTTGATTCAGTCCAATGCTGGTTTCCTAGTTTTACAACTAGGGTCTCCGTGTTCTCACTAGGTCAAGTCAACTGTTTCAGCAGGTTTCTCCAGCACCATTCAGCAAAGGGCCCTGGCATGAATAAATCACGTCTTCTCACTGGGACTCACTGGAGAAACGTCCAGGTGGCTTTCCACTGAGCACCTGACTCAGCCATTTCCAGTTAAGCTCTGGCTGCCAGGAATGAGAATTTGGGAAGTGTGGGCTCTCTGTGCAGCATGTAGGAAACAGCCACCTGTTTATTTTCTCTGACCACAGGGATGTGTGCTTGTGTAGACGGTTTCTATATTAGTGACATGACTTGTGCTGTTTTATACATTCTTTTCTCAGAGGATAACTATGAGTCTATTTTAAATAGCTCACTTTCTCTCTCCTGGGTTTATCTGATATAAAAAAGGCAGGGTGTGGCTTTAGCTAATGACTAAATATTGACTTTTCATGACGGACTTCTGGAAACATACTAATTATAGGTCTAAGGCCTGTCCACCTGAGAAACACTGTGGACTAAAACAAAAGTTGTGTAGATGATAGTGGAGCAGTAGGAGACCAGAAAAGTAATGGAATTATAAAACTGTGTCTTCTGCATTGATTTCCCTTAGGACAGGAAAACAGGAGAGATCTCCAGTATAGACTGGAAACATATGGTACTGGATTGAGTGATAGTGGAGGGAGAGAGAATGAAAGTCACATATTGAGGGAAATATTGTTTAATTCAAGAACCCCAACTTCACAAGGGTTTTAAATTAGAAGAAGTCAACATTTGATGAACATAGTGTGTTTTAAATATTTTACATGGAAAAATCCTAATTCATGACAAAGTATTTGGTGCCCATGGGTAAGAGTTCAGAAGTTCTCAACAGCAAAACAGTTAATTTTCTGCTGTGTTTCCCACTGTTCTTATAAACATGTCCAGTCCATGGGCTAGCATCCATACTAAATATGTGAACTACTATCTGGGCAAGAAGGTGCATGCCTGTACTCCCAGAATGTGAGAAGTTGAGAACACAGGATTGACATGAGTTAGATACCAACACAGAGTTTATCTCAAAATTCTGTCTCAAGGCACAAATGAAAAAAATCAACACATTCTTGAAGGAAAATGATGTGGGATAGTGCAGGTATTATCGCTGAGGTTCTGTGTGCTGACTCATTGGAACTTTCAAAGGTTCTTTTCCATCTTTGTATTTTAGCATGTCAAGGGTTGGTAAAATGTGACACTTACATCTGTATTTCAATGGTTACCCTTCTTATATCCTCTGTAATCAATTTCTATTCCCTCCAAGGAGCCAGGTTCCAACACATAGATATCTGAAACCTTACTGAGACTGCATCCATTCATCAAATAGTGAGAGATATTGACGAGGAAACACACCTCCACGAAAAGAACCATTTGAAAAACTTTTGATTAAAACTAAATGTGGATGCAGTTGACAGTAAGTCTCCTCCTTGTAACTCTGACACTCTTGAGATGCACAGGACATGAAAGCAAGTCATAGCTTACACATGGAATGATAACAACAGAAGAGAATGCAGTCTCAACAGTCACCATGGATGACCCTCAGTGAGGTGAAAGTGTCACAGAACAAAAGAGTCCAACTTACTCTCACTCAGTGCAATCCATCCATAATAATTCTATTTAGTAAGTATCCCTGTGTGGTATCCATTGTAATAGACGTGGTGAACAAGAAAATTCAGGGTCAAGCAAGGCAATAAATGCTTCAAATATTTTGACTGTCCATCCTCTATTACTTTACTGAAAACGATCTGATTATTTTAAGAGCAATCAATTAAGAAATTGGGAAAAATTTTTCTCTCACTCTATCTCTGTTTTATCACTGTCACAACCCTTAGAATAATGTGTGTGCTTCACATGTATCTTTTTATAAAGAAACATAAATATCATATAAGGACAAGGGAGAGTGTTTCGATTCAAGGTAACAATGCTAACAAGTCCAATGTGCAAATATTCTGGTCATGGATAGAAAGAAAGTTGATGCTCTGTTGAGTTCTTATCCTTCAGCATTTATTACACATTCACTCCAGTACAAATTCAGTCCGATAATCCACTTGTCATGACCTAAAGCCCATTTGCACTTATGAGGAACTCCATAGCATCATTTGAGTCTCGCTTACACCTTTATGTAAGAAATATAAGGTGACAGAATGCTAGTCCCTGTATAGATACCTTTTCAAGGCTGTAGAACACCTTTTAGTCTAGAGGGACATTTTTTCCTTCCTTTATCACAGCACAAAGAACCAGAGTCTATAAGTGCCAAAAGCTTATTTCACATGGTTCAATATTGTATAGCTGTGTATATCAAACAGCACATTCACAATTGCTGGAAATAAGTAAGACTTTTAAGCAAGAGTGTATTAGTCACAGGCACAGTGATATATATGCATTCACACATTTAATCTTTCTTCTCCCTCTCTTGGGAACTCTAATACATCTAAGTTGGGGAGAGAATGTGACCAAAGAATCTTATTTATAAAAATTGATTCACTCAGTGATACAGCTGTCTATTTGAAAGCCATCATTTCAGGAGAACTGGTGGTACCAGTTCTGCTCGGACTAAATGCTAGTTGATTTGGAAAACCAATGATATAAACTGTAGTTTAAGGGAAAGAGGGAGATGATATCTTAGTTAAAGCAGGGAATCATAAAGAAAAAATATATCTCCTTCCTTCTTTTGCATATTTCCATTTAGCATCTCAGCCAATGGAATAGTGTTTATCCATAATGACAAGAGCCCTCTTTCAAAAAAAACTAAAATATGAGTCCAACGTCCATCTGAAAACACTAACAGAGGCAAACCCCCAAATCATGCTTGATCCATGAACTCTTGAGTCCAGTCTGTGCGGTACCTAGAATTGACTATCATAATGGGATAACTTCGGTTGTATAGTGTATGTCTATGCACTATACAGTCAACACAAAAATACACAAGTAGGATGGATATCAAGTAAATAATCTTACTGATTTTTAAGCCTGCATAACTACCTATGGATTGACCTGATACTTTATGTAGATGATGTTGTCTAAATAAATCATTCAGTGTGTCCTTTAGCACATTGCAATTAGAGAAAAGGAATTTTCTTCCTCCTAAACTTGTTTACATTAACACAGCATATAATGTTCTGATTTTAGGGTCCATATTTCTCAGTAGTACCATTCACTGAGCACTCATTACATACCAGGTGCTACTTACATCCCTATACAATGCTTGCATGATCTCCATATTTCTCAGAATAACAATGAAAAATTATTATTTCCATCTGAATAAAACAAAACTGAATTCTTAGCCAATAGAGATGTAGGTTGATTTCACAGATGCTCACTGCATTTCCCAGCTCCAACAGAATTGTCTTTAATTCTACATCTAAATGTTTCCATTCACCCAATTGAATTAGTTACGGAAACACTGTGACTTAGATTTATTTTGTATGTATGAACTATAGACATGTAGAAAAATGTAAAGTAAAGGGAAAAGGATGAAGGAAGAGGAAAAGAAAGAAGAAAGAAATGGAGAGAATAATATTATGAAGGAAACTGCTTTAATTAAATACAGTTATACTTAGCTCAGTAACTAAAACAGCTCTAAAATGTTATGGTTATTATATTTAAGATATATTAAAATTGGACTGAAGATGTCTATTTGTCTGTAGAATTCAGCAATATTATATATATATATATATATATATATATATATATATATATATATATAGTCAGGATGATGATTGACAATACTAACTTATTACTATTTTCCAAACAGTTTAAAATTATTTTCTTAAGGTGAGTAGTGGTGGCACATGCCTGTAATCCCATCATTCAGGAGGCAGAGGCAAATGGATCTTGGTGTTCAAGGTCAACCTGATCTATAGAGCTAGTTCTAGGACAGCCAGGCAGGTCTACACAACAGAGAAACATTGTCTCAATCCAACACCCCAAAATAAATAATTTTAATTTTTAATGTGTGGTTTTTTTACTCTTTCATTTTTTCCCAATCTATCTTGGTCTTATTTTTCAAGTTTCAGCATTTATTCTCAAATATCATGTAAATTCTGTCCACATAAAACATGTGTATGTTAATTATGAAATATGGAAACAAGCACTGTATTAAATTAAAAAATAATCCTTTTTTAAATTTTATTTTCCAGTTTAAATTTGGATAAGAAACAAGGTTGCTTCACAAGTCAGTTCCAGGTCACTCTCCCATTCCCTCCCTTCCTCCCGAGCCGTCACCCCCACCCCCTTATCCCCTCATTTCCCCAGGGAGGGTGAGGCCCTCCATGGGGGTGTGCATAGTCTGTCATTTCATATAGGGCAGGGCCTAGACCCTTCCCCAAGAGTTCGGTGAGAGTGCACCTCACATTGTTCTATGGGAGTCCAAAGTCCGTGTGTATACTTGGGATGGGTACTGATCTGCTGCCCAAGGCTCAATAGATTCCCTAGGCCTCCTCACTGACACCCAGATTCAGGGGGTCTTGATTAGTCCCATGCTGGCTTCCCAGGCTGATGCCTGGGATTCAAGAGTTAACCTTTGTCTGGTCAGCTGTTTCTGGAGGTTAAACCAGCCCAGTCTTAATCCCTTTGATCATCAGTCCTCCCTCTCTGTTACTGGCTTTCTTGAGTTCAGCTCAGTACTTAACCAAGGGAGTCTGCCTCTTCTTCGATCAGCCACTAAATAAAGTTTCTGTTTCCCAGACTCTCTGGCCATAGGATTGAAGGCTGGCACTCCCCAGATCTATGTCTATAATCCATATATGAGAGAATACATGCCATGTTTCTCTTTTTGTGACTGGGTTACCTCACTCAGGATGGTTTCTTCTAGTGTCGTCCATTTGCCTGCGAATCTCATGATTCCATTATTTTTTTCTGCTGAATAGTACTCCATTGTGTAGATGTACCACATTTTCTCTATCCACTCTTCAGGTGAGGGACATCTAGGTTGCTTCCAAGTTCTGGCAATTACAAATAAAGCTGCTATGAACATAGTGGAACAGACATCTTTGTTGTATGAATGGGCATCTTTTGGATATATGCCTAAGAGTGGAGTTGCAGCAAGACAAAAAGGCAGCCCACAGAATGGGAAAAAATATTCACTAATCCCACATCTGACAGAGGGTTGATCTCCAAAATTTACAAAGAACTCAAGAAGCAAGTCTCCAAAACACCAAAGGACCCTATTAAAAGGTGGGCTGCAGAACTAAATAGAGAGTTTTCAATAGAGGAGTCTAAAATGGCTGAGAGGCACTTGAGAAAGTGCTCAACATCCTTAGCCATCCGGGAAATGCGAATCAAAACAACTCTCAGATACCATCTCACTCCTGTCAGAATGGCTAAAATCAAAAACACCAATGACAATTTATGCTGGAGAGGATGTGGTGAAAGGGGGACACTCCTCCATTGCTGGTGGGAGTGCCAACTGGTTCAGCCACTTAGGAAATCAGTATGGAGATTCCTCAGAAAAATGGGAATAAACCTACCACAAAAAAATAATCCTTTATGCTAAATTTTGTTGGAATTTTACAGAGATGCCTTTAGTCCTTTCTATCAAAAAGTCATAAGGGAGAATTCCAATCTTTACAGCAGTGTCTTGAGAGATGTTTTTGGTGGTCTTTGTTGCTTAGTTTTGTCTGCTGACAAATGAGAAACAGATACTACTTAACACAAAAATGACTTACTTTATACACTGTGTTTAAATTTATCTTGGTGGCAATGTGTAGGCAGAGCAAATTAAGAGGGAATTTTATAACTGAGCTATCATGATTCAAATGCCTGATTATGTTCATAATGCACATCAAATCAAGGAGAAATGCAAATGAAGCTCTGTACTTCCTTGCGTTATAGTGATGCTGTCTTTATTTGAGTCTGGGAAGCAAACGGTAATTCAACACTTTAAGATGTTACTCGTAGCTGCTTTCAAAAGAGGACCTAATTGTTAACATAGTCTGTAGTTTAGCTAGATTATACATATACATAAAGTTTAAATTTGAAGAAATTTGTATTTCCTCAAATTTAACATGACATGTATTTATAATAAAAGTTAAAATGTGAGAAGTGACAAAAGCTTTATTTAGACACAGAGAAGAAATACATACATTCTTGATAATTTCAAAAGTAAACATTAATTGAAGTGTTCAATAAGTTGTATGCATTAAATTTTTACAATGAAAATTAGTGTAAGACCCTAAAACCATGAATCTACAATCAGTCTCAAAATAATCACTTTCCTTGCAGGCATAATTGTGATGTCAATGTGACACATTCTCTCTCTCAATGGTAACATTGACTCATCAGGAATTCACAGGTGATTGCTTTGGGTTTCCTACTGTGAAAGTCCCTATCCTAGTACATCTCTTTCCACATTTGGCTGTCAGACTACTGAAATAACAGAACCAAGAAACTGGAATTTCTCACCACCATCTAGTGGAAATCGAGGGGCTCTCTCTAGACCTCTTTGTCCCTCTTCTTGCTGAGGCTCTAGTGGACTAATCTCCTTTTTCATTGTTTTGCTTCTAACTTTGCCTCTTCAACTAGCTTATTGATGCAGGGTGATTGATCCTGGCTCATTAGTGCGGTCAGAACCCAGGTTATGACCTAAACAACTACAGGAAGCAACTGATGAGAGAAAGCAGATGTAGGAGGGATGGGGACATTCTCTCTTTTCAAATGTGACATTCATTGATTGAAGTAAAAATTTGCTCTTTGACAAACATGACAGAGATACCTTGAATGCAGGGAGGTGGGTCGGAGGCAAAGGGCCATCCTTCCAATTACCATTTTATCAAAAATTAGAAATAAATTACCTTCGTCCTATGATGACATGAGGATTGAGTGTAAAATTTGAACTCTGAACTTCCAGGAGAACCAAAGAAGAACACTTAACCTCAGTAACATTGGCCTTAATGTTACAGTCAGTGGGAGTTGCTTTGGTTGCTATGGAGCACAGGATATGTCTAAAATATTTACTATCCTCCATTTACCTTTTAGTTTCTTGGCCAGGAAGGAGGAAACTACAATATTTATCTCATTTTCACTGCTTTTCAGTTCTGCAGTCTTTGTGCCAGGAAGGTGGAGCTCCTGGCCTTGGTTTTAATCAATTTACCCATCCTTTTTGCAGTCTGAACAAAACTGGTTACTAGTGCAAACTTGTGATCTTGTCCTTACTTAACTGCTAATATGTGTGTAATTTTAGTATGCTCATGGAGGCCAGCTTGAAAACAAGTTATACACAGGTAAGAGAGTTCCCATTAGTTTGTTTAATTGTATCATTTTTAGTACTTTTGTGTTTTCTTTGCATACCTGTCAAGTTATTATAGACCATGGTCATGCCATTATTTTCAGGACTATGTGATATTCATGTTTCATGTGATGCCTGGAAAGTAGATGGCGACATAGGACCAGAGAAGGTTTAGTTCCCTTAACCCCTGCCTAGAATCCTCTGAAAGCATAGCAGTGGTACCAATGTTGTAATATCAGGAGCTCATACAGTGTGAAGTGGTTAACATGAAAGAGGAAGTATTCTTTGAGGCAACTTCACAGTGACTGTTTCCTTGACTGTGCAGCTAACTGAGAGACAAAGATGTATACTGAATGCTCTAGTCTTCATTCTATTTTCATTTATTTTTTTATTTTGGTTTTTTGAGAAAGGGTTTCTCTGTATTTCTTTGTAGCATGTCCTGACACTCACTCTCTAAGCCGGGCTGGCCTTGAACTCAAAGAGATCAACCTGCCTCTGCCTCCCGTGTACTGGGTTTAAAGTTGTGTGGCAGTGACAGCCTATGAATGGTCTAATTTTCAGAAACTATCAAGTTTTATATTTTGTGAGATGTAGGCAAAGGCCTAAATTGTTTGGATGTAAAAGAGTTTTGATTTCTATTCATAACAAAGAAAAGAGGCAGTGATTTTAAAACTACTGGATTCTCTGTGAATCTGCATGTAGGTAGATCACAGATACAGCTAGGGTACTTTTCACACATTCACAAAGAATGGAAGTTATTTGAATAATTACCTTCTTGAAACAAGTGATATGTATTTAGTACCATTCAAGACTCATAGAAACTATTATTCACACAAAGCAAAAAACCTTTGTCCCTGAAGCACAATTTTCCTCCTGGTTGGAAAGAACAGGTATGAAGCATGTTGTGATATTCAAATATCTCTTTCAAGTGCCCCAAATATTCCCATTGATAGAGTGCTTTATAGATTATAATCCCAAGAAACAGAAATTTGGAGTGACATCCTCAGAGCTATGATGTTCAGGCTTGAATCTCTTGAATCAAGGTGCAAGTTACTCACAAATCTGGTTCATTTTTAAACGCTGTATATTCACTTACTGTTCAGAAGTCTTTCACTGAATGCTCTGTCAGGTCACATTAAAAATGAGATTCTGGAGAAGCTCAGAAAACAAAATTTATGATGTTCCCACTATCAAAAGTTAGAAGAGATGCAAATATATGCAGGGGCTCTTAGGGAAGAGGATGTCAATAGGTTGTGTTAATTGTGACTCACAGACTTAATACCTGGGCAAAGGCCCTCCAATGGGGGAAGGAGTTAATTCAACAAGAAGTAGAAGGCATGGTGGTATATGTTAGTCCATGATGGTAGGACCTCAGGGCTACAGCTTATTACATGTTGGTGGGTTAGAAGCAGGCACAGAACCAGAGTGTTGCTGCACTGTAATCTTGAGAGACAACCCTTGATCCCATGTACCAAAAGTCTACAAGTTTCCAAAAACAGCAGCAGCCATCATTTTATAGTTAAACCACAACTATGACCATTGCAAGAGGATGGCAAACTCAAATGGATACTCCAAAACAAAGTTTTGAGATTTTCAATTGATAGGGAATGTGGGCAGAGCTAATAGTTTAGGAATGGCTAGTTGAATAACTTTCATGCCTTTAAATTCTAGGGATTGACCCTGTTTGAAGGAACCAGTCCTATGGTATTAAATTCAAGGATAGTATCCTCAGATAAGTTATCTGCCTATCAATGGTGTTTTCTTGGCTCAACTCTTGATATTATGTCACTTATAGAACCACACAGTGTCTTGGAAGCTAAAAATGTGCTTTTCATTTAGCTCATTCCCTTTTTGTAATCAAAGTATCACTATATATTAAGAAATGCTCTCACTCATATGTGATGTGAATAATGCTCAAATGTGTATATTTGGTACCCCCAATCAGATCTCAGACTTTATTCATTATCAAGAAGAAAACAATAGTTTCCTGCTGTCTTGCCTCATCATTCATTGCCATTTTCAAAATAGGTAATATCATCAGTTTATTTACTTATTTCCTAACATGTATCCATGGCACAAAAATCTAATCACATTGACATAAAATGGAAAAGGGAGAAGATTTTCCAATTGCTTAGGAAGAACACACACATATACACACACTCCCTTCTCCTTATCAATCTTGATATGCATTTTCTTCCTCAGATGTGTCTGAGATTTCTATCACGAGAAAAACTGTTACCTGGTAGAATATTGTGGAGATTATAGACACAGCAAGAAACACAAGCATAGATCTAACAGTAAACTAACACATTTCTAGATGTTTTACTTTAGGGAAATGGCTCTAGATGAAGCAAATAGGTCCACAGTTTTCCAAGAGCCTTTGTGGAGTAACAGGATTACTCCTGGCAGTCAAGAGCATCCTTTCTGGATAGGAGGTTCAAAACCATGAGACCTCCAGGCATTAGTCAAGGTTTCTGTTGAGGGACGTCTTTATCTCTTCCTGCAGGGTGTATATTTTTATGGTCTCTACTGACTTCAGTGAGCCAGAGTAGACACACAAGCATGCTGACTGCCAAGCATCATGGACATGATACTAATTTATATGGGTACTTTATTACACAGCTTCTGAATTAAAGAGCAAGTGATTTTATAGTAGTTGTGACATACATAGGACCAGTGAGTTTGGGTCGAGAACATAGTAAAAGGCTTTTTGTTTTCTATTATTTTAAGAAACTGTGTTTTAGATTAATCTGTTGAGTCTCTTACGACTGAACTTTCTGCATTGTTTGATTTTTGCAGATAACTTGCTTGGCAAGTGGTTTATCATTGAAATAGAGCATCCAACACTAACCTTGTAATAGTCCTAATCTCCTACCCTCCCCTTATCTTTCTCCTTCTTCTCCTGCTCTTCCTCATGCCCTCCTCTTCACCTTCTCCTCTTCCTTCTTGTCCCTGTATTTGTACTTCTCTCTATCTTTGTCTTTCTCTCTCTCTCTCTCTCTTGGTCCATTTCTTGAACAATGACCTAATGAGGCAAATTACCTCAGCAGTAGAGAAGAGAAGGAAAAAAGAATCAAGCAAAAATTTAAACTGGTTCAGATCAACCATTTTCACAAGTGAGGGGTGTGCTAGAACCAGGTCCATTTGTCCCTGTGGGACAACATTCAGGGTACAAAATTTTATTACAAAAGAATACAGGATGATTCATTGCTTTCACATGGCATTAGAAACAATAAGAGATGACACTCATATGCAGTGTCTTGTGTGGAATTTCTTCAAATTCTATCTCTTGAGGTCACTTCTTGGTGGTATGTCTTAGAAAACCAACAGTGGTATCAGCACATCTTTTAAGAGCAAAAGGTGTTAATTAAAATGTGTACCTTAAAGGGAGGCTTTTATATCAGTCAGTTAAGACCCTATGGATATTAGTTAGTTTTAAATTGTTCTGAGCCATTATGGTTTTTGCTCTTGTACCTTCCAGGGTGGATTCCTACATACTCATTGTTTATGTTTAGGTGAGCACAACACTACAATGGATTCTGTTAGCATCTTCTGGTAGGAAAAATGTGTGTAAGTCCACACTAGACAAGAAGGCTATCTGGGTTGGATGGGTCTAAGAAAAAAAAGCCAAGAATTCCCAGTAAGCCTCAGGTCTGATCCACTAAGGAAGGGGATCCCAAGGAGCTTAAAAAACTGGGTCCCACCATGATTCCCCAAATCATTCCAGGTAAACACTCTGGTCCTCTAGATGAAGAAGGAATAGGGAGTGATCTCTTTTGTCCTCCTCATATATAAAGGACGAAAGAAGTTGAGCTTTGAACAATTACTTCTTAGCTGGTTCCTCACTGAGGACAAGATTCTTTATTCATCCATGCCTAGTTATACCTGATGTCTAAAAATTTCATGTTTTGTCCTTGAGCTTCTAACCTACCTACTCTTCCCTCCTTCAACAGTAGACTCTGCATCTTCACCAAGAATTCCCGGGACTACTTCAAACATCAGTTCAGCAGTCTCTCTGGCTCTTCAGCTCCCTGCCTTCATTCCTGCCACTGAGACCTGTGTGATTTCTCCATTTGTGAATAGAAACATCATCTGGCCTTATTTTTGGTGCTGTACATACTACTGTCACAATACCTTATGCCTCTTTCCTTCCCTTGCCTCCTGTCCTTCACTGGATCACCAGGTATAAACACAAATCAGACAAGTGCATGCCAGAATGGCGATGAAACTTGCAGATGTTAAGCCAAGCAAGACAGATGTAAAAATCACAACCTAACCATTGAATTTCAAGACTCAACCAGAGCTGAAATAGTGTTAGCACAGAGGACAGCACACTTAGGAGACAAACTATACAAAATCTAGGAAGAGATGGTTATATCAGGAGCCACATCATTCTCAGAAGAAGGTAATTGGAAAGCTAGATGGAGAGGAAAAGGTAATAACAAAAAGCAAAAATAAAAAACAGGAGACATCACAATTCCTAATAAAAACTTAATTTGAAAAAAGAATAAAGTAAAAAAAATTGAAACTAGAGGATAACTGAAGCAAAGAAACAGTTATGTGATCCAGAGGAAGAGAATGGATGGCCAGAAAACAAATGCACACATTTGATCTTTGAGAAAAGTGCCAAATGTAATCCATGCTGAAAGGACAGTTTATTCAATAATTGATTCCATGGTAGCAAGATGTCTACATAGTAAAGGTCACAAATTAACCTTCATTGTGTACTGTACATAAAGCACAACTGAAATGGATAAAGAGCTTAAACATAATACCTGAGACCATAAGACCTGAAGTGACAGGGTCTAGTACCTGATTTTCTCTTTCTAATGCAATCCCAAAAGAAATTGTAACAAATAAAACCAAAAGTAGACTAATAGGACTGAATTAAAATTAAAAGCTGCCACCCAGCAGAAGGTACACTCCACAGAGCAAAATATACCTTTAGATTACAATTATATTTTCAAAGTGGAATGTTTCCAGTAGTATACTACCAACTTAAAATTAATTTTAGCAATGATTCTTATCTATCACTTGAGATTTTCATACACTATACTTTCATCGTATTCCTTTCTCACTGCACAAATCCAAGATCCTCCCATAATTACCTAACTTCAGTCATGTTCTCTACCTTAAAAAATAAACCATGTAATCCAGTTTGTGTTTGACAACTACACCTATGTATGGTTCGTGCCTCAGCATGTGGCCCATCTACCATGTTCTTTCCTTAAAGACAATTATGTTTAGTCTTACCAGGCAGCAGTTGCCAAAATCTCTTTGTCTGGGATTGGGATTTCATGCCTGCCTTCCATGCACGATGCTGGGATTTTGTCTTGCTTGATTTTGAGTATGTCCTGCAAGTGTTGCCTGTCTCTGCATTACTGTGACCACCTATCCTGTGGTGTCTGAAAGAACTTTTTCCTTAGAGTCACCTACCATTTCTGCCTCTTAAACTTTTTCTGCTTTCTCTTGCACAAAGATGCCTGAGCCTCCAGGCGATAGGGTTGTGATATAGACATCCCATTAAGGGCTGAGCACTCCAAGGTCTCTTATACTCTGCATATTGGCTATCATGTGTTTCTTTGTTAATTGTCTTGTGCTGAAAAAGAAGCTTCACTGCTAAGGATTGAGTTTTACCGTAAACTATGGGTATAGTGATACATCATCAGAAACAATTTTATTGCTAAATCAATATAATAGAATAATAGTATATTTCTGTAAAGCACATTACACATATAGACACAGATTCCTAGTGCCATTTCCAGTGTGAGGTTGTAGTGTCCATCTTATGGAGTATATCTATATAATCTGACAATAAAGTATAAGTTATTTCCATAACATCTGTGTCATTATTGCCCTCGTGGGCATATCTTGAAAGGCAGGTTGTTGCAGTCTACAGAATTACTGGTTGTGTGAGAATGATGGCTGATTTTTCTCCTTCAGAAACATGGCAAACCATTGCAGTTTTTCCAGAACTGCAAATGATAAGCAGAATATATGAAGCTTCCAATTAACCAATTGCTCAATTTTTCTGTGTGTTATGATATAAGTATTTGGTGTCTTCAGCAATAGTGTCTAAAACAAAGTTCTGGAAGGTGGCCATGCACATTGGTGGGGTCCTGCCCACTAGCTCTCAAAAACCACAGGGAGAATTCTTATTAATTAAGAAAGCTCAGCCGCTAGCTTAAGTTACTAACTAGATTTTATAACATAAATTAACCCATATTTGTAATCTACCCTCTGCCATGTGGTGGCACCTTCTTTCAGCACAGTAAGTTCAGCTTGCTATTTTCTACCTATCCTTGTGACTCTGCTTTTCTTCTTCCCAGTGTCCTCTGTGGCCCTATTTCTACTTGTTCATTTATAGGCCAGTCAGCTATTTATTAATCAATGAGACTAATACATATTTATAGTCCATAAGGATTTTTCCACTGTAGGGGGTCCTTTCAAGCATCATGTACAGCAGGAAAATTATCTTTGAAGAAACAAGAATGAAACACAATTCATCATGACCTAGTTGGCTATTTCAAACTTCTTGTCTGACCTCAAGTAGTTTATTTTTTCCATATTCAAACACAGAAAATCTTTGTAGAAAAATTTCCTCATGACAAGGGCATAGCTAGAAAGAACTTTGCTTTTGTTTTTGTGTTTTTGGTTTTTGTTTTATAGACATGGTTTCTCTGTATTGTTTTGGAGGCATTGGTAGAGCGAGCTGGTATTGATCTCACAGAGATTCACCTGCTGCTGCCTCCTGAGTGCTAGGATTAAAGGAGTGTGCTTCCGGGCAAGAAAGAACTTTTAATAAGGAAAATAATGATTCCATTGAGTAAGAAACAATGATGAAGATAAGAGTCTAGAGATAAAGGGTTTATATTAAGCATAGGAGTAAAACGTCTTTCACAAAAATATATCTTTGTTGAGGATAGTTTATATTTACTGAGAAACAATGCTAAGAAGTCTGGGGGATTTGGATAAGGCTGGCTTCACAGAATACAAAAAGATCACCAGCTTATTAAACAACATCCATTCTTGCCTTCTGGATGAACAAATGTCAACCGATAAGATTTGACAATTCTAGTTTCTCTAGTGCTGTCTGTAAGCACATGTATCTCATATGCTTCTATATATTGGCAATAATCTGTACTATTGTGTAACCCATTCTTGATACCAGGATCTTTCATTTTGTAGTATATATTATATAGTTGGGATATTGTCCCCTTACTATAGTTTAACTCTTATTTAAATTTCTTTCACATCTGTATATGTATTAAGAAGCTTCTATAGTAGTAGATTTCCATATGACTTTCTCAAAAGACCTACAGTTTTAATTTTCCCTCACCATATTCCTTCCTCTACTATGCCCCCTCATTTCCCAACTTATTTGATCTTAACTCTTCCTTTTTTTCTTTTATCCTTTATAAATGATACAGGAATTCCCTATATAGAGATTATTTATTATACTACGTTAACTTTGTTTACATAAGTAAAACTTGTCCTAAGGCAAACACTGGCATCATCCTCAATACTCCCTTTGTTATTTAGTTTACATCTGAGTTTATATTCTGAGTTCTCCTCAAAAGCTGTATTAACTGAAGTGTTTAGAAATTCATATTATAGGCATTTAGTTGGGTATATAGAGTATGACTCTTGCCTGAAAGAAACGGCTGGATTGACATCACCATAAAGTATGCAGTTGCCAAGGAGGAACCATACTGCACACCATGCTGACAGTTATACACGTCTGTGTGTAGTACGTTCTCCTATACAGAGGTTTGTGCTGTTAAAAACAGCAGTTTAGAAAAGAAGGGCTTTGGAACTTGGCAATGTTTGAATGAAAATATGTTGGAAGATTAGGGCCAGATTTGTAGAATGTTCCTTGCTCACTGTGAGGGGAGGAAAATAACAAAGCCTGACCTACATAGTTCCTCGTGATTCAACCAATGTGTGCATGAATGAAATCATGGCTCCAGTTAAGTAAAAAATGTGCTTGTCCAAAAACTTCAAAGTCCCTGACTGCCTAAGAGGAGGGAGACTCTGGTGAGGAAAGCACATTTTTTACAATAATTCTCACAAAGCAAGCAAGTCCTGAAAACTGATTTACTTGTTATAGATTGCTAACTAAAGTTGGTGGCTTACCCTGTATTTTAGGGGGGAAATACAGTGATTCAGTGCCTGGCATTGTTGTTTAGAGGCCTTCAGTCAAAGCTATCAGGTAAGATTCCTCACAATCTATATACTTTGGTTGGTGTCCTCTAAAATATGGAGGTATACAAAATTGTTTTTGTCTCTCATGGCAATAGCCTAGTTGGAATGTGCTGCTATTGTTAGCGATTACTGCTTTAGGACTAGAGAGAAGAGACAATGGCCATCATATCCATCATATCTAAGAATATGCAATTATAGAAAAAACATTCTGGGGTGTGTGTATATGTATATGTGTTTGTGAGTGTGTGTGTGCATGCATGCGTGCTCTCATCATATGCTTAGAGTGTGTGTGGAGGGTCATGTACTAACATAGCACATACTTGGAGGTTAGAAGAATACTTCCTCTCTGCTACCTGTCCTGTCCTTGACCTTTGGTTTCTATGATTTTATTCCCTGATTCATTTTATTGACTCTGGAATATTTTTAAGCATTTTTTGAGTATAAACATTTCAAAATTGTGATTAAATGCTGCATGCTTCTCTCACCAATTTCAACACCTGCAGTCCAAGTGTGCTCTATTTTCCAATTTCACATGTTAAGGAAATTTAGGCTGATAGATTTGAGAGCTTCCAGTACCAGACATTTAAATGACACAGGAAGCAGTAGGGATGGATGGTATCTTCTGATCATCAGTCCTGGATTTATATAAAGCATAAAAAGTTATTCATCAGAAAGAAATAGGGTTGGTGGAAGGGGAAGAAGAAGGAAAGAGGACAAGAATGGGCAGAGGAATATAATTATTAAACACAGAACAGCTAAGAAGTGTCCATGAGGTTTTTAGAACCAGGAAAAAAAGAGGAAAACACTTAGTCATGGATTCTTTTTAGATAATCAGAAAGGGACGAATACCTAGTCAGGAAGTAGTAGATCATGTCTTATCCATTAAGGTTGCTTTGACCCTGTAGGAAGGGCCAGGTGACCAACAGGTCCAGGAGTCCAAAACCACAGCTACTAAACACCAATTCTGAACTTGCCCTTCACCATGCAGATCCCAAAGTGAATTTCATTTGTGGTGTCTAGTCAGAACACTTGTAGCTAGAGTTACTGAGAATATCAGTTTGTTGTTGCACTAGTTTTTGTTTGTTTGTTTTGTTTTTGTGTTGTTATAAAGATTCTAAATAATACTGATCAAATAAATATTATTTTGAAAATTCCATAGAAGTTGAAGAACAGAACTCAGTCTGAATTCTATTTCATGGAAACAATGTTTAGTTGGGGTGATAAGAACATAGGACATCTCTGAAATCCTGGAATCCAGTTGTGAAGAGGGAGGAGTGATGAGCAAAGGGGTCAATACCATGCTGGGAAAATCTACAGAAACAACTGACTGGAGCAAGTGGAAGCTCACCCACCCCAGTCTGACAACTAGGAAACCAGTATGGGACTGAACCAGGTCCCCTGATCACAGGTGTAAGCTGGAAGGCTTTAGTAGTCTAAGGGGCCTTTGGCAGGAGAACCAGGGTTTATCCCTAGTGTAAGAATGGACTTTTGGAGCCCATTCCCCATGGAGGGCTACAGGGGCGAGAATCTAGGTCCTGCTCCAAATGATGTGTCAGACTTCTATGAACGGCCATGGGATGGCCTCCCTGAGAAGTGGTTGGGAGTTGAGATGGAGGGTTGGTGGGGGGAATGGGAGGATGAGAGGGAGAAAAAACTGGGAGTGGTATGTAAAATGAGATTGTTCTTAATTTAAATTAAAATATTTTAAAAAGAACATGATGAATCTCAGTTTGATAACTGCATTGGCATTGACGGAAAATTAATTTTTATATCTTTATGATTTCACAACTTGGAATAATATGTCATGCTCAGGCTCTTCCTCAAACACAAGGACCATTAGCTGTTTTTCTTAAAGCTTATATTTCATAGAAAGCATAACTTTTAATTATCACTGGGTTGTAAATCTGTCACATTTACAAAAGTAAATTCAATCTTGTAACTGAAGATGACTCACTAGATATTATCACTTGTTGCTCTTTCAGAGAATTCAGGTTCAGTTTCCAGCACCCAAGCTGTTCCCTCACAGTGTATTTTCATTTGTAGTTTATTGGAATTATGAAGAGCTTTCTGGATTAAAGATGATTTCTCCCATTTTATTGTGGACATGTCAATGTCAAGTCCAATTGTCTTTGTCTGTTGTATGCAGACAAACTTATGCACAAAGAGCATATTTCAGAAGGAGTCAATGACCTTTAAAAACCAACAGAAAAGCAGTTATTAAATTTCATTTATTTTGTATTTTTGAGTGTTTTGTTACTTCTCTTTCTCTCATCCATGAAGAATTCTAACCATTACCTTCTACCTTAACTTTGTTTACCCTTCAGATAACATTTGCTTTCACTGTTTCTTAGTATGTTAATGCAACCTTTACTCAGAAATCTGTCTACTTTTCTCATTTAAGTATGGTTTTAACATTTAGAAGTCCCACACAGACTGTTTCTTTGAAACGAATGGGGAAGAGCAATGTGACAGGCAATACAAAACGTCTAATGTGTTCTGTCTGAGTAGTGGGAGGTGAGGCTGGAGATCGGGAGAAATGTGTCGTAATAGCTACTGAAGACAAGACTTGTAATTACACTCTGAAAGAGAGTCTATGATGATTTAGAAAAGGGTAATAAAGCTTCTCTCCCACCGAGGAGACCAGGAAACCAGAGGAGGCTGAGAGTCCAGGGAAGCAGCTGTTCCTCCGGCAGCATCAGGTAAACGGGGCGGCTTCCTGGCCTTTGTTCCAGTGCCTGCAGATTGCCTGAGAACTGCACAGAGCTCCCAATCCCGACGGGAGCCAAGCACCCCAGACTCTAGATCTTCTCTCCCACCAACGAGACCAGGAAACCAGAGGAGGCTGGGAGTCCAGGGAAGCAGCTGTTAATGCAGCAGCATCAGGTAAACAGGACAGCTTCCTGGCCTGTGTTCCAGTACCTGCAGATCGCCTGGGAACTGCACAGAGCTCCCAATCCCGGCGGCAGCCAACACCCCAGACTCCAGGTCTTCTATCCTGCCAACAAGACCAGGAAACCAGAGGAGCCAGGGAGACCAGGGGAGTAGCAGTTCTGGATCAGGTACAACAGGAACCAGCATAGGGTCAGGGGACCAGGTAGGAGGCTAAGCGCCCCAGATTCCTGTTTTTCTTCTCCACCCACGGGACCAGCACTTGGACAAAGAATAGAAGAACCACCAGATTATTGGACTTGCTAGCAACCACCAAAAGGGAACTCTGGTCCCCAGACAAGTAAGGGGCTCTTTCTGCACCCACTAGAAGATGACATGGGAAAGAGACAATACAAAAACACACTCAGCAACAGAAAAACAAATATGACACTGCCAGATTCTAGAGACTCCACACCAGCAAGACCCCAACATTCGAATGCGAACGAAGCAGAAGAGAACAACCTTAAAAGCACTTTCATGAAAATGATAGAGGCCCTAAAAGAGGATATAGGAAAATCCCTCAAAGAAATGGAAGAAAAAACAAACCAAAAAATGCAAGAAATTGAAGAAAAAACAAACCAAAAAATGCAAGAAATGGAAGAAAAAACAAACCAAAAAAGGCAGGAAATGGAAGAAGAAACGAAGCAAAAAATGCAAGAAATGGAAGAAAAAACAAAGCAAAAAAAAAGAGCTAATTCCAATGCTCCTAAAAGTATTCCACACAAAAGAAGCAGGAGGCTCACAGCCAAACTCTTTCTACGAGGCTACAATTACCTTGATATTCAAGCCACACAAAGACACAACTAAGAAAGAGAACTATAGACCAATTTCTCTCATTAACATTAATGCAAAAATACTCAATAAAATACTTGCAAACCGGATTCAAGAACACATCAGAAAAATCATCCACCATGATCAAGTAGGCTTTATCCCAGGAATGCAGGGATGGTTCAACATTAGAAAATCTATCAATGTAATCCACCATATTAACAATCTGCGAAAGAAAAACCACATGATCATCTCACTAGATGCTGAAAAAGCCTTTGACAAAATCCAGCACCCCTTCATGATAAAGGTCCTTGAGAGATCAGGGATAATAGGAACGTACCTGAATATAATAAAAGCAATATACAGTAAACCAATAGCTAACATCAAACTAAATGGAGAGAAACTCAAAGCAATTACTCTAAAATCAGGAACAAGACAAGGCTGTCCACTCTCTCCATATCTCTTCAATATTGTACTTGAAATTCTAGCTACAGCAATAAGACAACAAATGGAGATCACGTGGATACAAATAGGAAAAGAAGAAGTCAAACTTTCACTATTTGCAGATGATATGATAGTTTACATAAGTGACCCAAAAAACTCCGCAAGGTTACACCTAGAGTTCATAAACACCTTCAGCAATGTGGCAGGATACAAGGTAAACTAAAAAAAATCAGTGGCCCTATTATATACAGATGATGAAGTGACTGAGAAAGAAATCAGAGAAACATCACCCTTTACAATAGCCAAAAACAGCATCAAATATCTGGGGATAATATTAACCCAGGAACTTAACGACCTGTTATCAAGAACTTTGTGTCTTTAAAGAACGAAATCAAGGAAGATACCAAATAAAAAGCTCTAATTTTAACTCACAAACCTATGAACACTTGATTTTTGACAAAGAAGCTAAAACTGTACAATGGAAAAAAGAAAGCATCTTCAACAAATGGTGCTGGCATAACTGGGTACTGGTATGCAGAAGACTGCAGATAGATCCATGTTTATCGCCTTGTACAAAACTTAAGTTCAAATGGGTCAAAGATCTCAAAATAAATCCAGCAACTCTGAAACTTTTAGAAGAGAAAGTGGGAGATACTCTTCAACGAGTTGGTACAGGACACCACTTCCTAAACATAACACCAGTGGCACAGGCACTGAGATCGACAATTAACAAATGGGACCTTGTGAAACTAAAAAGCTTCTGTAAGGCAAAGGACACAGTCAACAATACAAAAAGGCAGTCCACAGAATGGGAAAAGATATTCACTAACCCTACATGTGATAGAGGGCTAATCTCCAAAATTTACAAAGATCTCAAGAAACAAGTCTCCAAAACACCTAAGGATCCAATTAAAAGGTGGGGTACAGAGCTAAATAGTGAATTCTCGGTAGAGGAGGCTAAAATGCCCAAGAGACACTTAAGAAAGTGCTCAAAATCCTTAGCCATCAGGGAAATGCAAGTCAAAACAATTCTG
Source organism: Mesocricetus auratus (assembly GCF_017639785.1). Classification (NCBI taxonomy): domain Eukaryota; kingdom Metazoa; phylum Chordata; class Mammalia; order Rodentia; family Cricetidae; genus Mesocricetus; species Mesocricetus auratus. The sequence continues at coordinate 780,801 of NW_024429233.1, read as the reverse complement.
AGATACCATCTTACTCCTGTCAGAATGGCTAAAATCAAAAACACCGAAGACAATTTATGCTGGAGAGGATGTGGAGAGAGAGGAACACTCCTCCACTGCTGGTGGCAGTGCTGACTCATACAGCCTCTTTGGAAATCAGTATGGAGATTCCTCAGGAAAATTGGAATTAATCTACCACTAGACCCAGCAATTCCACTCCTAGACATATATCCCAATGAGGCAGGTTCATACAACAATGGCATCTGCTCCACTGTGTTCATAGCAGCATTATTTGTTATAGCCAGAACCTGGAAGCAACCTAGATACCCCTCAACTGAAGAGTGGATAGAGAAAATGTGGTACATTTACACAATGGAGTATTACTCAGCAGAAAAAAATGGAATCTTGAAAATCGCAGGGAAATGAATAGCACTGGAAGAAACAATCCTGAGTGAGGTAAGCCAGTCACAAAAAAGACAAACATGGTATGTACTCACTCATATATGGATTTTAGACATGGATCAGGATAGTGCCAGTCTGCACTTCCACTGAGAGAGAGTCTGGGAAACAGGAAAGAACCTAAAAATATGCATATGTGCATAGTACCCAAGAGAAGAGGATGGAGACAAGATCCTCTGAATGGATGGGGAACACGGCGAGGGGTGGAGGGGAGTGGGACCTGGGAAGAAGAGAGGGGGTGAAGAGGAAGAGAGTTGGTCATGGGGGAACAGGACGTTGAGGGGTTGGGGGTAGAATAGGGGAAGAGGGAATCATAGGATTAAATACAGATCAGGCACCAGAGTGACCTCGAGTGATCTAAAGGGATAACACCAAATGGCAAGCTAAGCAATAGTGGAGAGACCACCTCGAATGCCCATTCCTGATAATGAACTTGATGTCTATAACCATCCGGGAGCCTCCATCCTGTGACTGATGGAAGCAGAGGCAAACACACAATTAATCACTGAACTGAAGCCAAGGAACCCAATGACAGAGAGAGAGGATTGATGAGCAAATTGGCAAAGAATCGGCTGGCAAAACCAGCAGAGACAGCTGATCTGAACAGGGGAGAGCTCTTGGACCCCAGACCGACAGTGGGGAGGCCAGCATGGGACTGATCTGGACCCCCCAAATGTAAGTGTCAGCGACAAGGCCTGGGCAACCTATGGGGCCCTGAGCTGTGGATCAGTGTCTATCCCTGGTATACAAACAGTCTTCGTGTGCCTATAGCACAAAGAGGGATGCTCTCTTAGCCTGGACTCTTAGGGGAGTGCCTGGACCCTACCCAGAGTAAAATGATAGACTCTAGATATCCCCTATGTGTACGGATTTGGCAATAGGGTGGGAGGGTGGGGGGAAGGGAAATAAGGGAGGAGGGGAGGGAGAGGGAACTGGGATTGACATGTAAAACAAGCTATTTAAAATTAAAATAAAAAATGATAAAAAAAGAAACAGGAGAACAGTTATACCAGAGAATGAACATGACAGCCTAAAGCTCTAGAACACAAAGAAGCAAACTCCCCCAGGAGGAGTAGACACCAGGACATAATCAAATTGAGGGCTGAAATCAATAAAGTAGAAACCAGGAAAACAATACAAAGAATCAATGCAATGAAGAGTTGGTTCTTTGAGAAAATCAACAACATAGACAAACCTTTGTCCAAACTTACCGAACAGCAGAGAGTGAACACGCAAATTGACAAAATCAGAAATGAAAAGGGGGACATAACAACAGACTCTGAGGAAATCCAGAGAATCATTAGGTCATACTTTGAAAACCTGTACTCCACAAAATTCAAAAATTTAAAGGAAATGGATGACTTCCTGGATAGCTATCACTTGCCAAAACTAAATCAAGAACACATAAGCAATTTAAATAGACCTATAAACCTATGGAAAAAAAGCAGTCATCAAAAGTCTCCCAACTAAAAAAAGTCCAGGTCCAGATGGCCTCAGTGCAGAATTCTACCAGAAATTCAAAGATCAGCTTATATCAATTCTTCTCAAAATGTTCCCCACAATAGAAGCTGAAGGGTCTTTGCCAAACTCTTTCTATGTGGCTTCAATAACCTTGATCCCCAAGCCACACAAAGATACAAATAAGAAAGAGAACTTCAGACCAATATCCCTCATGAACATTGATGCAAAAATACTCAATAAATTACTGGCAAATCGGATCCAACAACATATCAAAACAATCATTCACCATGATGAAATCAATAGATTTCATCCCAGGGATGCAGGGATGGTTCAACATACAAAAATCCATCAACCTAATCCACCATATAAACAAGCTGAAAAACAAAAATCACATGATCATCTCACTAGAGACGCTGAAAAAGCCTTTTACAAAATCTAACACCACTTCATGATAAAGGTCTTGGAGAGATCTGGGATAACAAGGACATACTTAAACATAATAAAAGCTATATAGAGTAAACCAACAGCCAACATCAAACTAAATGGACAGAAACTCAATGCTATTCCTCTAAAATCAGGAACAAAACAAGGCTGCCCACTCTCTCCATACCTTTTGAACATGGTACTTGAAGTTCTAGCTATTGCCATACAACAACAAAGGGGGATCAAGGGGATACAAATTGGGAAGGAAGAGGTCAAACTTGCAATGTTTGCAGACGATATGATAGTTGACATCAATGACCCAAAGAAATCTACCAGGGAACTCTTACAGCTGATTAACACCTTCAGCAAAGTGGCAGGCTAGAAGATCAACTCAAGAAAATTTGTAGCCCTACTATATACAGATGATAAAAGGGCTAAAAAAGAAATCAGAGAAACATCTACCTTTACAATTGCCACAAAAAATATAAAATACCTTGGGGTAACGCTAACCAATCAAGTGAAAGACCTGTATCATAAGAACTTTAAATCTTTAGAGAAAGAAATTAAAGAAGCCCTCAGAAAATGGAAAGATCTCCCATGCTCTTGGATAGGTAGGATCAATGTAGTAAAAATGGCAATCCTGCCAAAAGCAATCTACAGATTCAATGCAATCCCCATTAAAATCCCAGCACAATTGTTCACAGACCTTGAAAGAACAATAATCAATTTTGTATGGTAAAACGAAAGACCCAGGATAGCCAAAACAACCCTGTTCAACAAGGCAACGTCCGGAGGCATCACCATCCCTGACCTCAAGCTCTATTATAGAGCTATAGTCCAGAAAACATCTTGGTATTGGCACAAAAATAGAGAGGTAGACCAATGGAATCGAATTGAAAACCTGGGTATTAACCCACACACGTACGATCATCTGATCTTTGACAAAGAAGCTAAAAATATACAGAGGATGTGTTGAACGGGGGACACTCCTCCAATGCTGGTGGGAGTGCGAACTGGTTCAGCCACTTTGGAAATCAGTATGGAGGTTCCTCAGAAAAATGGGAATAAACCTACCACAAGACCCAGAATCTCCACTCTTAGGCATATATCCAAAAGATGCCCATTCATACAACAAAGATGTCTGTTCCACTATGTTCATAGCAGCTTTATTTGTAATAGCCAGAACTTGGAAGAAACCTAGATGTCCCTCAACCGACGAGTGGATAGAGAAAATGTGGTACATCTACACAATGGAGTACTATTCAGCAGAAAAAAACAATGGAATCATGAGATTCACAAGCAAATGGATGACACTAGAAGAAACCATCCTGAGGGAGGTAACCCAGTCACAAAAAGAGAAACATGGCATGTACTCTCTCATATATGGATTTCAGACATAGATCTGGGGAGTGCCAGCCTACAATCCTATGGCCAGAGGGTCTGGGAAGCAGAAACTTCATTTAGTGGCTGATCGAGGAAGAGGCAGACTCCCTCGGTTATGTACTGAGCTGAACTCAAGAAAGACAGTAACAGAGAGGGAGGACTGATGATCAAAGGGAGTAAGACTGGGCTGGTTTAACCCCCAGAAACAGCTGACCAGACAAAGATTAACTCTTGAATCCCAGGCATCAGCCTGGGAATCCAGCATGGGACTGATCAAGACCCCCTGAATCTGGGTGTCAGTGAGGAGGCCCAGGGAATCTATTGAGCCTTGGGCAGCAGATCAGTACCCATCCCAAGTGTACACACGGACTTTGGACTCCCATAGAACAATCTGAGGTGCACTCTCACCCTGAACTCTTGGGGAAGGGTCTAGGCCCTGCCCTATATGAAATGACAGACTATGGACAACCCCATGAAGGGCCTCACCCTCCCTGGGGGAATGAGGTGATAACAGGGGGGGTTGGGGGGAGGGCACGGGAGGAGGGGAGGGAAAGGGAGAGGGACATGGAACTGACTTGTTAAGCAACCTTGTTTCTTATCTAAATTTAAACTGGAAAATAAAATTAAAAAAAAGAAAAGGGTAATAAAAGTCACAATGTACTTTGTACATGCTTATTTTCCTTTTGTCTTCTAACTTTTTCTTCACTTTTCTCAATTTTCTTTGGTAGTAATTATGATGCTTAGTTCTCATGTGAGCCTACAGAATTACAATCTAGACTACAAACTCTGTGGTTTATATATCAATTATCTTAGTGACCTGAATCCAAATTCATACCATATTAAAACAAAAATTTTACATAAAGATAGAAATATATAAAAGATGTCATGAAAATGTTAAAGTCATGGCACATAACAAACACATGATGTCAGGATGATATTAACCACTGCAAAGGGCTCTTTCTAAACAGTTTGGTTTGTTATTGAGTTCATTGATCTTATAGTGATGAAGTAAGTTAGGAAAATTACTGTGAATTAGGAAGCAAATGAACCTCTTTGCACTTTGAGTCAGACATTCTCCAAAGCATGTTTCATATTACAATAGTATCCAAACCAAATAACTGGTAAAGTTGGAAGAGTATAAACCATTTCATAAAATTATTGATTGTTCAGATAGTTTTCTTTCCTTTCAAATTAATTTATTTTTTCCTATTCACTATTTGTTTAATACCTGCAGTGAATGTAGTAGCCAAAGAAATCAAGAAATATTTAGACCAATTTTGTGATAACTTACTGTAAAGTTTTTCAAGATGATACAGAGAAAATAATTGGAGACTGAACTACGTTTCATTTCTTTTCCAGGAATTTGAATGTATTGTGCTGTTTCTTCAATAATGATGAATTTTTTGATTATTTTGTTTGTAAAGAAAAATTTAAAAATACCAGCATTCAAAAGTATTAGCTGTAGAATCTTAACGTGTGTACGTTTCAGATTAAAACTAGTTAGGGAAGATAAACACATTTCTAGAAAATGTATATAATGAAAGATTGAAGATTACTCCTAAAAAGCTGAGTTGTAGCAATGAAGTTTCTCTAACAGCCCATTATTTTCTTTTTTGAAAGTACCATTAAGAAACTTCACAATGTCCTATATGTGCTTGTAAAATGAATATTTATTTTTGTTTTAAATTTATTTATTTTAAAATTTATTTTTATCATCTTTTGATTATTTTATTTAATTTAAATTAGAAACAAGTTTTCTTCACATGTCAATTCAAGCTCCCTCTCCCTCCCCTCCTCTTCTGCCCCCATTCAGCCCTCCCCTAACCCTTCCTCCAATCCCCACTCCAATCTCCATGTAGGGTGAGGCCCTCCATGGGGGAATCCCAAAAGTCTGTTATATGACCTGGTGCAGGGCCTAGGCCCTCCCTCATATTTTTATTGTCTTACTTCAGTTTCATCTTATTCCTCTGTTTTGAAATTGAACTGAAAGTTCCATTCTTCAATCATGCTGAGCAAGTGGCTATGCTCCCTTTAGTCAACTGTAAATAACATCATAGAAGGTAGGTATCTTACCACAATGTGGCCTTCACAGAAATTGGCATTAATGCATCAACAATGCTGACTCAGCCCTTCTGTCAGCAGACTGTACCCCATCCTCTCAGGTTGACTCTGGGAACCAGTACCAATGATCCTTAGAGTTTAGAAATGAGTTATCCACACTTTACTCCTTCATAATGTTCTACACTCTTAGTTACATTAACATTTATGAATAAGCACTCTCCACTTTCCATTTCTTTAATTTCCTGAAACATATTTTTCTCTCTACAGAAAAAGAAAGTGGCTCCTTTAAAGAAATAAACAGGACTTGGATAAATTGCTTGGTGGTTATCTGTGCTGGTGACTTTTACACAGTACTGGTTTCCATTCCCCAACCCACACAGTGTCTCACAACTGTCAGTAACTCTAATTCTAAGGGAAATGATTCTCTCTTTTGACCTCCACTGATCACAGGCATGGATATAATGCAAAGATATAGAGTCAGACAAAATACATATACAGATAATTAAAAAATAAATAATAGATTTATAAAATTCACAGTAATCAAGCTCAAGGACATGATGCAAGGATATATAATCAGCACTTGGGAGTGTGAGCCAGTAGAATAGTAAGTCTGGCTAGCCCAGAATACAAAGTAACATGCAGGTTTAAATAAAAACAGCAAAAGGAATAACAACTACAGAAGTAACAACAAAAATCAACTTACCACAGTCAAACATTAATTGAAATCCTGGACTTTCCTTAAGTGGACTGTGATTCCTGAAGCTTGTGACATGTCCAGTCCTGATGCTGTTACACACTCTTTATTGTCATATAAATATACCACAGTTCACAGCTGATGTTTTCATAGTACTGTTAGTTCTATTTTGGAGGAAAGCTTATTGGAATTTCTAAGCTGTCTCAGTTAATGGAAGACTTTTTGGCTCATATCTTACCAATTTTTACAGGTAAAATGTTGCTGTACTTTTCTTTATAGGACATGTTTATGAACCACAAGTGCTTTTCCAGTCTTTTTCAGTGCTTTTATTCTGTGTAAACAAGTTTCCACCTCTCTATGCCAATTACCTTCTAATAAGATGAAATGAGTATGACTAGGGTTTTGTCTTATTTCCTTCATTCTATCTCTTAGAATAATGTGGAATATGATAAGTAATGTCCACATAGCCATAATAACCTATCTGTGCAGGGAGACTTAACATTTTTTAACCTGTTTTTCTGGTGTTCCATCTGTCTTGAACATCTGTCCGATCGACTGTCTTCAGCCTCTCAAAATTACTTGGAGTAGAGACCTTGCATCCTTCTGATGCTCCTGTGATGTGTACACTTACTCCTTCCATTGTATAATTTTAGCTTCTTTGTCAAAGATCAGGTGTTCATACTTGTTCTTTTGCCAGGAAAATTAAGCCTGGTCTTGCCCTATTTATCACCACTCCCAGTGGCTGACCTGTTTGGATACCTTACAGTCACAAAAGCTCTCTGTCTTTGTCCTCTATTGTTATTTGAAATACAAACAAACATAATGTTCATGGTTAAAAGGGTATTGTTTGAGTTGCATCACTTTTTAAATCAGTGTCCCTTCTGGGTACTACCCAGTCCCCTAAAATATGTAAATATCCAACACTGTGATGTATTCACAAAAATATGAACTAAGTTTGCCAGTGTCATATGCATTAGTATCTATGTGAATATCATTCTTCTTATTGAGATTTTTTCACTTTATGCTCCATTCTAGTATATACTGTGAATACTCTAGATTATCTCAATGCACCAGTTATTGACTACTAAAATGCACAATGAAAAGTCAGCATTTCCTTTTTGCTCCAATAAAGAATACATAGAATTTGATTTCTATTCTGTTCAGGTTGTTCAAACACAGTAGTTCTCAACTTTATTAATGCTTCATTCCTTTAATACAATTCTCATGTTTTGGTGGCCCTGACTACACAATTATTTGTGTTGCTACTTCATAACCTCAATTTTGCTACAGTTATGAATCATAATAAACTACTTAAGTTAAAACTATTTTCCAGTTTCTCAATAGGAGGGTGTCTATCCACTTATTTAAAATTGATGAAATGATAAAAATGAGAAATTCTGTATTCAGGTATTTTAAAGAATGTCTCTACCAAAGTGCTTGGTTAGTTTAGTATTATAAGCTGCTATAGAGATTCAAGGTCCAAAATGGTCAGTAGTTTATTGCAAATACCAGAATACCAGGCTCTTAAACATGTTTCATTAGAATAGCTATTCTCAAGCTGCTGGAGATGACCACTTTTAGGATTGAATGAACCTTTCACAAAGGTCACTGAACAGATATGCTGCATATCAGATATTTACATTATAATTCAGAAGTAAAACCCACCTGCAATTTTATTTAAAGTACTGTTGTCAGGAAAAGAAATGGAATACACTTTTAAATAAACATTTCGTGTTGCCTTTCAGAAGGAAAAAAAAACAATGTTCATATTTTGATTCAGGGAAAGGGAAGAAGAATTAATGATGCCTAAAAAATTTGAATAAAATTTCTTTCTTAGTTTTTAGTCTTCTCTCATAAAACATGTATCAACCACATATAGGCTGTTTCCCTGTTGTGATATCTGACTTGTACAAATAATACCTGTGGAGTTCTTAATTGGTCTAAGTAATAAAAACCCAGAATCATATATACTTGAAAATACTGAGAAATTAGAGAGAAGGAGCAAGCCACCATCACACCTTACCTGCTTAGTATCTCAACAGATAAGTGGGAGAGTTCCTGTTTCTCCCTGCTTATATCCTGTTTCTGCCCAGCTATCTGACTTCTAATGTGTCTGTACAGACCTCCAGACCTCTATGGTTATCTAGTGGCAAGCTTCGTTCTCTGACCCTCAGAAAAGCTTTATTTGTAGAAGCAAGATATCACCACATTTCTCAGTTTCTGACTATTATGAATGAAGCCATTATGAACCTAGCTGTGTGGTATTATGAGGCAACCTGTGGGTATATATCCAAGAGTGGTAAAGTTAGGTCTTAAGATATATAGATTCCAATTTTCCAAAATTATTGCCATATTGATTTCCATAGTAGCTGTACTACCAGTAATGAGGAGTGTTCCCTTTTCTGCACATCCTCCTGAGCATAAGTTATCATTAGCATTACTGATATTAGATATTCTGCCAAGTATAAGAAGGAATTTCAAAGTAGTCTTGATTTGCATTTCCTGTTGAAAATTTCCATAGGAGTTTCTAGTTATTTGTACTTTGTCTATTGAGAAATCAATTCTCTGTTTATCTCTATAACCCTTTTTAAAATTCATTGTTTTATTTATTGATGCCTAGGTTCATGTGTTCTTTATATAATTTGATATTAGCCCTCTATCATATGTGTAGTTAGTAACTCTCCTTTGCCATTCTGTAGGCTTCTGTTTCCTCCTATTGGCCATGTCCTTTGCCTTACAGAAGCTTTTAATTTTCCCAATCTCCCAATTATTAATTGTCAATCTTAGTGCCTGTATTATCAATATTCTGTTTAGGAAGATTTCAGAATATGTAAAGAACTCCTATGCTCATGGATGAGTAGAATTAACATGCTAAAATTGGCAAACTTACCAAAAACAATCTACAAATTAAACATGTTCTCCATCAAAATCCCAAAACAATTCTTTACAGCCCTTGAAAGGACAATACTCAATTTCATACAGAAAATATAAAAGCCCCAGGATAGCTAAAATAATCTTGAAGAGAAAAAAATCTTCAGAGGTATCACCATTTCTGATTTCAAGCTGTACTACAGAGCTAGCTATAGTAAAATAATAAAATTCAGTATTGACATAGAAAGACCTGATTATCAATGGAATTGAATTGGAAACTCAGACATAAATCCACCCACAATGGACACCTGATTTTTTGATAAACAAGCCAGAAATACACAAGGAAAAAAAGAATGTATTATAAACAACTGCTTGGAGTATAATTGAATGTCTCCATGTAGGAGAATGGTAATTGATCCATATTTATCACCCTCCATGAGATTCAAGTCCAAGGCAATCAAAGATCTCAACATTTTTTCAAATACTGAGCCTGACAGAAGAGAAAGTAGGAAATAGCCTGGACTGTATTAGCACAGGAGACAGCTTCTTCATAAATATTCATATTTGCTTAAAAGTCATTAAGATATTTAACCTCATCTCATATAATAATATCCAATACCATTCATTTTCTTGGGCATTATTTTCTCTTTGTCATTATTATTTAAAATTTAGTATTATAATTTTGACAAATTCAACTTGTTTGCTTGCTTATTTCATTTTCTTTGTTTTTGTTTGTTTGTTTGTTTTTCGAGACAGGGTTTCTCTGTGGCTTTGGATGCTGTCCTGGAAGTAGATCTTGTAGACCAGGCTTGTCTGAAACTCGCAGAGGTCCACCTGCCTCTGCCTCCTGAGTGCTGGGATTAAAGGTGTGTGCCACTACTGCCTGGCATCTTTCTTATTTCTTTATAATAGCAAATAATGTTTATGTCCATGTTTGTAGCTGTAATGATAAACGGCACACTTGTTGAGGGTATAGGTAACTGTTTATTGTAGACAGTTCTTACAAGAGAAAACGGGCAACCCAGCTTTCGCCACCGAACCAGAAGCCTAAAGAGAGCGTGTGGCTCTGCCTCACAATCTTTTATTAGAACCTCCATACACACCTCTAGCCACGCTCAAAAGTGGGCCTGGCTAGCGGTGTAGATTACTGCCCTATCATCACCATATCTGTATGGGCCTCTAGCATGCCGCAAGGCTAATGGCACAGTCCTAAAGTCTCCTCCTGCACACATTTAAACCAGAAATAAAACATTTTCTACTGTGGTAGCATAGATTATTTGTTTAACCATGTAAAGATGTGTTGCATTGGTATGTGTTGAAAAATAATTGTTAAACTATCTTGATGTCCATCACTCAGTGTTTAGCTGTTGATGTCTGGTTCTGCTTCCATCAGCTACTGGATGAAGGCTCTATGATACCATTTAAGGAAGTAGTCAACCTCATTATAGGGGAAGGGGATATAAGGTAGCCTCTACACTATTGCTTAGATACTTAGTTGGGGTCATCCTTGTAGATCTCTGGACTAAATTGATGTTCTCACCTCAGATTTTCATCTTCCATTCTTCACTTTAACATCCTCAACTGATATTTGAAAATAAGAATAGAAGAAAAGAAGAATAGACCAGGGTCTGAAAAGAAATTTTAAATCTGAGTTTGACTCTTTACTTCAGATGTACACATTTCAAAGGCACACTTATCAAAAATAAAAGGTGGGGATTTTTTTCTCCAATTTCTGCTAACAATTGAGCATCTGTTCGAAAGAAATACTAGGTTCATTCTATTGTTTTGAGATACCTTTTACTAGAAGACTGTTAGGCAAAGCACACTGAATGCACCCATGCTTTTCATATGATCCTCACTCTGAATCCCTACGCAGTAGGTAAAATCTTTATGCTCATTTTACAAGTAGATAGAACCACATGTCAGATGTTGAGAATCAAATGCACAGAACAAATGTACAAATTACAACAACTTAGTTAGAAAGCTTTCATTCTTTAATGAGATATACTCTTATCAGTTCTTTTTTTTTTTGGTATTCCAAGATAGGGTTTCTCTGTATTGTTTTGGAGGCTGTCCTGGAACATGCTCTGTAGCTCTTATCAATTCTTTAAGTCCAGGAAATTGCAAGAATGACAATGAAACTATGAAACTAAAAAAAAAGTGATTAAGTCCGCTGAAAGTAGTAGAGATAATCTTAACAACCTACACCTGTGACAGTTGGTAAATATATAGTCTCTATAAAGAACATAAAACAAATAAAACACCATGTAATCAGGATATATGCAAACAAAATAAAAATAATTTTCAAAAGATGAAATAAAAGCATTCAAAAATTTATGGAAATTGTTCAACATCTTTAGCCTTCAGTAAAATAATTCCAATATCTGAGAGCCATCTGGACCCACCATGAAGCTCTTACTAAGAGCTAAACAGCATGGATGTGCAGTGTCACTGATGTAATGTGAAGTCATCCAGAGCCTCATGGTCTTGACCTAGCTGTGCAGTTTCAGGAGACTGTGTAATCTTTGAAATCATGGTGTGTCTTGAAGAAGCATATCATTGTGATGGGCTGTAAAGTCTTACTTTATCTGAATCTAAGCATTGCTCAACATTGAACAAGCCATATTACTCTCATAGACTTAGACTTGCCTGTTCAATCAAATCTATCTTTCAGTCTGTCTACCTATCATCTATCTGCCTGTCTTTCATCTCTGTTTATTAGTCTGTCACATAATCTATTTCAGTCTCTTCCCAAATCTTATTCCTTATTCTTTATAGTAGTTAATCCAAAGATCATTCTTTGATTTGCACTGTTATCATCAAGATTTGTCTCCAGATAGCCAAGTGGTAACAGCCTTTAATACTGGGAACTCACAGTAATCATGGTATTTAAACATGTAACCCAAACTGTGATTGTTTTAAAATTCACTGAATTCTATTCTTGCCTATCCAACCTCTGCTAAGTGACTTGACAAGATGTTAGGTGCCAAAAATTCAAAAGAAATTAACTACTGAATAATTTAAATGGTGATCAAATTCTTCCTGGAGACATAAGAATTATTTAAATAATACATTACTAAAAAAGTGAGAAGCCTTTTTTCTTAAAGGTCTTTGTAAAGTGAAATGTCACATTAAATTTTTTATTTTATCATGTTATATTTTGCCACAGTGCTATGTTAGGGCACATTGAATTTATCACAAGCTTTCTCCTCCTCTTCCTCCCCATTTTCATTCTTCTTCTGTGTAAGGATAATGCTTACATAAATTTCAGTCTGCTAACGTTTCATGAATATCCATGCATTCATTAACAAGGTTGCAATATTTATAGTGAATTCTGGGAATACAGATAAGCGTCACCAAACTTCACTCTTTACACATTATATATCAGGGTAGATTTTATTAACATATTAATATATGAAATGAGAAAATAACAATCATTTCAATTAGTTCAAATAGAGAAATTTTCTGGTTATTAAGCAACAAACTAAGAATTATTATAATACATTATATGCTTTCCAGGAGTTCCACATCCAGGGAGTCTAAAAAATCTAGGTATCAGAAAATATTCATAGATTAAATATTTCCTGATGTATCTTCATTAGTTGTGAAGAGTCTTTGATTTTTCTCCTTTTAAGGTAATAGTTCCACTATGTAAGATTCTTCATTATCTAATATTTTGTTACCATGACAAAATGCCTGCCAAGTTTAACTTAAGAGAAGACTATATTTGGCCTATGTAGTCTATTGTGGCAGGAGGGCTTGGGGATTGGAGTGGAAGTTATCTAATAACCCTAACCCTTTCTGATTGCATATTCTCTCCAGTCATGGAAATGGGCACATTTAATGTCATTGCTCAGTTGGATGGCTCTTTTCCAAGCTTTTGATACATGTTGGGCTTCCAATTCTTGAAATGATGTGACAACATTCAGGGTGAATGTGTATCCTCATGTCAACTTCTCTCAAAAACCTTAAGACACATGCCTACAGTCATGTCTCCAAGGTGATTCTAAATCCAGTCAGTTTGTCAATGATGTTTAATCAACAGAACCATGTGTGCTCTAAAACTATTTATCTTCAAATGTCCACCTCCAAGTGCTGTCCACTGTGAGACTTGAGCTCATTATCACCAAAACTCCCAAACCAATGTGTCATCAAACAAGATATAGGCTTCCCTGTAGTACTCTGGGGATTACTATATTTAGGGTAGTGCAGACACTAGTCACTGTCATTGAAACTTCTACTTCTCTATAATGTCATTTTAAAATGAAAGACTAAAAATATGAAGGAGTTTGTTCCATATAATGTAATGAGAATATTATTGGAGCAATCAATCCTGCTTGTGTGTTAGAATTTCATTGGAATTGGAAGCTGATGAAGAATTAACTAGAGCAATAATAAAATCACAGACAGGAACTGATGCTGAAAATTATGCTTCTAGGACTTTCTTCAGAGTGTTATAAGGAGAATTATACTAATATTGGAATTAATATTAGATTCTCACTTTTTCTCATGTTCATATAATAGCTCTTCTGAATCAGTTATGTTGTTAGATAGCAAAAGGTGCATTAAAAAGTCAAGTTTTGCTAACAATAAAAAAGCTCTCTGTTAACATTAGAAAGGAAAGGCACCCAAGATATTAGCATACTAATTAGAAAGAATAAACAGTACTGTAAGAAAATTTCATTGCCAGGCTGTCCACATGGTGGCAAAATCTAGATCCTAGACTTCATTTACCTATGTGAACAGTATGGAAGAGCACTTCACAGGTCAGCAGGATCATGGCACTCTTTAATTTTCCTCTCTTAATAAAGGTCAAAGATCAACAAGCAATTTATAATTACATATTTATCCAATCCTGCAGTTCCCTGAGTGATAAGAATTTTGTAGGTTAATGATACCTTTTCCAAGTTCAATGTGTTATCTTATACTCAAATAATGTGGACTGAGTTTAGTCTCCAAGGAAGTAGTTTTGACTCTCAATGATGAAAGCAAATTGCTTTTATTTCCACAGGGAAATAGCAATTCTAAGCATCTATGAAGGATGCAGCTGCCTCAGCTCAATGTGTCACTCACACAGTGTAGAATGATGTGAGAAATTTCTTTGAATGTGACATTGTCAGACACTTTATTAACCTTTGCAAAGTGAGAAGCCTCTATATGCTATATTGTGGACATGTATACTCATAATTAGATCTCCTGAGAAATTTAGTAGCATGGGGGAGGGGGTAGAGAGTTAGGAGAAAGAGAAGGTTAGAAGAGGAGGGGAGAGCAGGACATGAAGGAGCAGGAAGATTGACTCTGAGGCAGAATAGAAGAGAGCAAGAAAAGAGATACCACAATAGAGGGAGCCGTTGTAGTTTTCAAGAGAAATCTGGCACTAGGGATATGTCCAGTGATCTGCAAGGATGAATGCAAATAAGAATCTAAATATTAGTGGAGAGCCTACCTTAAATGCCCTTCCTCGATAATGAGATTAATGACTACCTATGTGCCATCCTAGAGCCTTTATCCTGTAACTGATTGAAGCAGAAGCAGACACCCAAGCTAAATACTGAGATGAACTCCTATAATCCAGGTGCAGAAAGGGAAGAATGATGAGCAAAAGGGTCAAGACCAGAATGGAGAAACAAACAGAAACAGCTGACCTGAATAATAGGGAACTCATGGTCCCCAGACTGATAGCTGGGAAATCAGCATAGGACTAATGCAGACCAGTTGAACAAGGGTGTCAGATAGGAGGCCTAGACAATATAGTAGTAGATATTTGTCCCTAGTATACAAATGAACTTTGGAAGCCCATTCCACATAGAGGGCTACTCTCTCAGCCTAGACACATGGGGAGGGCCTAGGCCCTGCTCTAAATGATATGGCAGACTTTGAAGATTCCCCCATGGAAAGCCTTACTCTTCCTGGGGAGCAGTAATGGTATGAGATAAGGGGTGGGTGTGGGGAAGGGGAGGAGGGGAGGGAGAACTGGAATTGACATGTAAAAGAAGCTGGTTTCTATTTTAAATTTTAAAAAAAGGAAAAAGAAGGAAGAGTATAGCATAGTATTCTATTTTATTTGAGAACTCCCATTGATGACCTATCATTTCCATTCCTGATTTCATAGAAATGGAAACCAGCCTTCTGAAGTGATACTGGATGCCTCAGATTCATTACAGCATTATTTACAACAGATATGAAAAGTGAAAATATAGAGCATATCTGAACCTAGGCACCCAATGCTTTGGGACCCAAAACTTCCTTTGAAATCTGGGTTATAATCTTTATAACTTAGTAATTGTATTCCCTATTGGAGCAACCCAACACCAGAGGATGATGCCCAGTTTCGATTTCAGAGCTAGGCATGGATCTTGTCCTCACTTCAAGTTTTTAATTTTTGTTTTAGTTTTTTTTTTCTGCACACAGAAAGGAGACATGCAGTACTCATGTACAGGTTGCCCTTTCCTTAGTAGAGTTTGTAGGAAATTTTCTTTTCTCAAAGGAAAGTCCTTCAAATAAGTTTTGGTTGTTTAGTTTTTTTTTTTTGCTTGTTTTATATAACCTTCAAACTTTGATATGTAAGTTTTAGACAATTCTTAATACTTCCTTGTTGGGGAAGTCTTATGCCAATAAAGCACTGTTGAGCCAATAGGAATCTAGATAGGTGGGACTAAGAGTCCAGGAGGACTCTGGGAAGAAGAAACACAGAGAGTCGAGATGTAACGCCATGGGGTAGAAAGCCCGGAAACTTCTCTGGTAAGAGACATACTTAGATTAACAATTATGGGATAATTACTTAAGTCAGAGCTAGCCAGTAAGAAACAAGCAAGGCCAACAGCTTCATAATTAATACAGCCTCCTGTGTGTTTATTTGGGACTGATGCGGCTCTAGAACCAGGCTGGCGGGAAGGTTTCTCTCAAGGAAAAAGCTTCTCTTTACACTTCCTCAAGATATGTTTCCTCTTATCCCAGGACCATTAATCTGCCCTTATAGCATCTTGGGCTCTTCCAGTGCACATATCTTAAATTGGTCCGACAACTCAGTTTCCAAAGCATAAGAAATCCATTATCATTTAGTCACAAAAACAACCTGTGTCCGAGTTCTAGTTTTCTACATAAGGTGGAATTTTCTGCATCTAGATTCAACACTCCTCATCTGCTTCCAAAGACCTGGAGAAATCTTGGAGATGCCTCTGGTCTTCATAGGATGTGAGGTTTTATTTAGAAAATACTCTTTCTGAGTTATATGGCACTGTGTGGTAGCTATAGTTAATAATACTATATTACATTGTTATTTTAAAATAATTAAAAGAGCTTTTATATGTTTTCATGTGAAGCAATGACATGTGGTTGAGACAGTAGATTTATTTCTTAGGCTGATTTAAAACTTTCACAATGTGCACATTTCTTAAAACAGCATATTATATCTTATCAATATTTAGAATTTTTTTCATTTTAATTAAAATAAAACTCATAAAGAAGAAACTGAGGATGTGCATTTAATTGTGAGCATCAGAAATTCTAAGTCACATTGTTTCCTTTTGACAGCAGTTCTCTTACACTTCAGGGCAGGAATTGCAGCTATCGATAATGACTCCCAGGAACCATTAAATGCCTTGAAACTCTCTTCAAATGAATGTTGAAGAAAGACATAGAATAGTCAATCAATGAGAAGGGTTTAATAAGTGAGGATTATTATATCGTCAACTTGATTGACTTTATCATTGCCTAGGAAATTAGGGGTGTTTACCCCTGCTTGTACTTGATGGAGACTTTTCTGAAGACAGTAGCAGATGAAAAAGTTCCACTCTGAGTATGTGCCTCTTGATTTGAGAGCAGGAACTGAATAAATGGTAGCAAAGGAGGCACCCACTGGAGTATTGCATCCCCTCTTCTCTGCTAGCTGACTGAATGATGTAAATGCACTACATCACCAGGTCTCCCAGCCACAGGACTGAACCCTGTACAACTATTAGCACTTTTTTTGCTGGCTCACTCCTAAGCTCATGTTTAGTTATTCAGGACCTCCTTCCCAAGTGATGATGGATGATGTTCACAGTAGGTCAATTAATTCTACCCCTCTAAGAGTTTCCCATAGTCCATCTGTTCTAGGAAATCCTACAGTTGAGACACTCTTCTCAGGTGACTTTAGGCTGGGCCAAGCCTTTTCTCAAGGCTAACTGAGACATTTATTAAAATTCTTTTATTTCTATGTTCTTCAGTTGATGGACAACTAGGCTCATTTTGTTTCCTGGCTCTTTTGAACAGTGCAGTAATTTACTTGTATGTGTAATGCTGAATAAGAGTCCTTCTAGTACAGATTGAGAAGTGATACAGCTAGACTAGATTGCATCTTTATTTTTAAATTCTTCAAGAACCTTCACACTGATTTCCATAAAACAGTTTATATTCCCACAATCATAAACGTTCCACTTACATTTCTTACAGAACTAGGAAGAATTTCTAAAATTTATGTTGAAGCACACAAAATACCCAGAATAGCTAAAGCAATCCTGAGCCAAAAAAAAATAACACCAGAGATATCGCAGAAACATAGCAACAAAAACTATACAACACTGGTGGCAGGGACAGAAAAGGAGTGATTATGAGGCTGTTGTAATCTTAGGCCATTTTCACAGGTCTCTAGTTTACACTAATTACTCATTCAGGAAGGAGCGATTTTATTTGGGTGTAAGACATTGGAAGATATGTGGAATCAAGTTACTGTAGACCACAGAGATGCTATTTCTCTCATGCATTCACTTCTATGTATCTCCTGAATCATCCCAATCTTTGCCCATTGCTTTTTGTGGTTCTACCCACCTCGAGAGAATGTGCAATGTTGCCTTTTATGCAATGTTTCTACATTTTTCACTTCTGCACACTTTTAATTTGTTTAATTCATTTTCTCTATGCCTGTTGCCTGTTCCACATGCTTGATAATTTTTTGTTTCTAAAATTATAGAATCTCTTATAACCAAGGCTCATAAGCCAGTATGTATTCTTCTTCAGCATATTTTTAAAGGGGCAGTTTCAAACTCTGTTGTCCTTCTTATTTTAACACAGTTTAACTTAGTTACCAGTAGAATGTTCCAGGCTTTTCTCAAAGTTGACTTATCTAATACACCTTTTGTCTCTTTTAAGTGCTTATTTATTAAGTGTATTTTGAACCCTGAAATGGCAAGATTGCTGTGAAGCAGTAAATGCATGACACTTAACTGTATGCATTGTGATTATACAAGGGAAATTCCCAAAGGCTCTCTGTAAACATAATGCTAAGTGACAGATATAGACATGTAATCACAGCTCGAAAATTAACACTGACTGTTAATATTTTCAAATATTTTAAAAACCATTGCCATTCGTCAACACAAATAAAGTTGTTTTTCCTAGGCATTGGGTTTTATGATGCAGTCATATTTGAACATCCATAAACATTTCTGCACATTACGTGGGCATGACTGTGATGGCTAGATGAAAAGAGGGAAATGACCTTTGACTTTTGAACATTCATCTGTGTTCATGGGAGTTTCCACTTGTTACATCCCAGATAGGGAGTTAGCAACACTTACATAGTTGGGACTAAACGAAAAGCTGCACTAAAGTTACTCCATGTGTCTGTTCAGTGTGACTGAGACACATCTCACGAATGACTCCAGACTGTAAGTATCTTGTCTAGACATCAATGAAAGCTCCTAAGGAACAGATGGCCATCAGTAAGCTTATGTAAATGGTAGCACTACGGTTTATCTTCCTCTCAGAAGACAACTTCATATTTCTATTTTCCCAAAGTTTTAATTTTAATCTTTTCTATCAACTATCTTACTCCTTCTCACTTACTGCCTCTCAGTCAAATTCTCTTCCCTTCAGTTTTTATCCAAAAACAGACACACCTGCAAGAACAGAACTTCACCAATTCTTCACTGTTTTCCCTCTTTTGCAAGTGGAGCCAGGGTAATCAAGTACAGATTCTTAGGCTGCTTGCATGGAGATTCAGACACTACCCATATTTGCCTTCCCATTAAAGAGAAACTCCAGGTCATATCACAATCCTCTTGCAAATCAGGGCTCTCTGTTTAGGGGTGTCTTTGCATGTTATCTTTAGCAGTCTGATTCTTCTAATTCACTATATACAGGAGAGAAGTTTCTGTGTAAATATCTTGTTAGCTCTCTGTGTAACCCCAGCCTGCTCACATCACACTCTGTTTCACATTGGAATCAATACTCTGACACATGGGAGCTACCTGTGAGGTCTCTGATCACTAGATAATTTAATATTCAAATGTATAACACTCCTGGCTGGGCTGGCTGGCAAACATTCATCTCAATTTCAATCCACATGCTGCATTGCTCATTGCAAGATGTGATTCTGATTCCATTTTTGCATTGTTCTATGTAGCTGGTCTTAATGATCATCTGACATAAGCAGGAGAGCCAGGACAAACAACTCTTCTTTGTGTGCACTAGTTGATAAGAACACAATTTCAAAAAAAGGCTGAGAAGTAACGTCAGTCAAAGCTGATTGATATTTTTCTGAGAGTGTAGATGGAAGCCAATCTATGTATAATGCATATGTCAGTTCATGACCTCTCAATGCATATTTAATATAAGGTATTTTTAGCATAGGTTTTTGTTTAATATAGGCTTTTTTGTCCATTTCTTTGCTTTTTTTGAAAGGGTTTCTCTTGTTTATCAGTTCTGGTTCTCCCAGAAATCACAGAGAACCACCTGCCTCTGCCATTTGAGTGCTGGAAATAAGGCAAATGCCACCACTTCCTAGATTCTCTGAGATTTATAGCTAGTAATGTCCTAGACTTTTAGAGAGACAAGTGGAATGTTGGCAGAGCTGTATCTGATGGTAATGGCAAAAGTCATTAAGCCAGCACATCTGTTTGACAAAGATCAAGCAAAGCTAAGCCACATGATGTCCGCTGTGCCACTTTTGGTTTTACCCTCTGCCTGTTGCTATCTTGGGGGATATTTCATATTTGTACAATTTGGGAATATTGGGTTAATGGAAAATTTCTTATGAATTGCTTATGCCCTCTCCCAGGAGTCCTGCATCTAAGCTTCCCTAAGAAAGTCCTGAGCATAATATTCCTCTGCCTTTTAGGGAGAGACCTTTATCTACTTGAAGGCCTTTCTTGGAGGTTTTGACACATATAAAGAAGTCAGAGATTTCTTTATGAGACTATGAGATACTCTTGTCCCTGTGTTTATTCTGGAACAAGACAATCAAGAAAAAGTCAACTTGAAAAGCTCAAAAATGTTCTGTGGGATAGAGGAGTTTACTTCATATCAGATTACAAGCCTCTTCCCATTATACACTAAGGTGATTATGAGGCATACGTAGCAACAAATTTAGGTTATCTGAGGTTGCACAGGGACTTATATTGATGAGCAAAGTATGATGTACAAATATGATAAAAGAATGAGATGTCAGGATCTACCTTTCTCAGAAAAGTTATTATACACAGAGCCACTGTGATATCTTATGAACAAAGAACAAAAGAATATCAGCATTAGACATATAAACAAATTCTCTAAAGATGTAAAATGTAAACATTGTATTATGCTAGAATTTGTATATTAACCGCAGCAACTTTGGCATGGTTATTCTTCTTGGGCACTCTGATCACTAAGAGTTAATAATACACTTCTCAGGACATGGCAATCTGCCTGGACTAGCTGGATTTTGTTTTGGTATAGGGTCCTAAAAGCCACAAAAGTTACTAGACTGAGAACAGACTGTCATATGCTTTCAGATTCTCAGAAACAAAATTGGGTTATGTGATTGATTGATGAATACAATGGTTATAAAAGATAACTGCTTACCAATGGTGATTAAACTTGAGGGAAAATAATTGTAAAAGATAACTCTGTTCTGCCCCGTGTTTATCAATGATGAGTAAAAGATATAGAAGAGGAAGTGAAACACATGTCCAAAAACAAAAATGAAACAATCTATGGTTTGTAACACCACACATCTATTCCTGCTTACTGAATTCTGTATAAATAGAGAAACACTCTGGCTGCTAGTCAGTCAGTCTGCTAGATTCTCCCAACCATCATGCTGGGCTCATCCTTCTCAGGCTTACTCCCTACCTCCTCGCTGGGACCTGCCATCCACAGGGATTGGGCCTGGCCCTGGGAGAATGTACATTTTTCTTATTAGTTTTGCTACTCTTAAATACTCTGCCTCCCCTTGGCTACACAAGTAATAAATCCCACATATCACTTCTAATACCAAAGAGGAAATCTGCTTTTTGGTTTCCACCTTCCATCCAAACATTAAAGTGAATTTTTAATAGGAATTGATATTCTATCTCTGCTTCAGGTCTTTTCCCTGGCACAGATCTTTCATAAAAATTTACTGCAATGGAGCCCATTTGTCATCATGTGGATTTAAGGGCAGTCCTAGAATATTACTTAAGGAATTAAAAAATCTTCACAGCAAACATGGATATCGTATCTTTCTCCTCTCCTTGAAAACCATAGAAAGAAATTATAATGTCACCACTGAATGGTGTACATTCTCTCTGCTTAAATCACAGTATGGACATCTGCAGTATGGACTAATGACCCTTTACTCTTGAGGAGATATCATTCCACTATATGATTTGACAGGACTCTACAGCTGTGGGATAGTTACTTATTAAGGGCCAAAGGTCTAGAGACAAGGGCATGGAGGGCAGAGCTTCAGATGCTCATGAAAATCTGATGGTACTAGAGGCCTTCATCATGTGAAGAATATATTTCTATAAATTAAAACCCCACCTGTTTCTACCTCTTCTCCTTTGATTCTGAACTGGAAGGAAAGTTGCAGAATATATCTAGACAGACTTGTACTTGCTCAAGTACAGCTCATATTCTAATACAGATGTTGTGTTTATACACTGGTTGAAACAAACAAATATCTTCTGTCAGTCATAAGATTAAAGACCAATGTAAAAATGCTACCATGCTTTTATATTGACATGTTAACATTGGTACATTAAACAAAGAACAATAATACTTTTCAGTTCAGCCACAGTTGCTTTCTTGGATAACAAATGAGGTGATTTGCATATCTCTAAGGAAACCTAGTGACTGTTTTGGAAATTATCAAAATGAATGAAAATTAACTCTCACTTTTCTGAATAAGAAATTGAGAAGAAAGTATTCGCTAAAATCACTTATACAACAATAGCCTCTTCTAGTTGGTTTTTCCTAGCTTATGAACACCATATCTGCAATATTCAGTTTTACTGAAATTATTTGACTTTCTACTCTCTGTTGCAAAAAAATCCTATAAAACGTTAAATATGTAGGGAATGATAAGCATTTTATTGCAAGTGCTGTTGGGATGGCTGTTTAAGTATTTAAAACATGGGAAGGAAGAAACCTTCTCTCTAAACCAAACAAAAGCCAGAGCCATGGAGACTATATCCAAAGCATTGTGGTGAAAAACAATGAGCCTGTATAATTTTCCTCATATGTGTTTTGGGGGCCAACTGTCAGTGCCCATAAAGTTGTCTCTCCTTCTTCTTGACTCAAGTTCAGAGTTCAAACTGTCCTTAGTCTTCCAAAGTTAAAGTCATAAGACCTGAAGGTCTAAGGCATGGCTACTGAAGGATGTTTTGGTCTTGATGGAGGATGTTTTATCTAAATAACAACAGTCTTGGTCTGAAATGTGATTACTCTTGACCCTCAAGTCGAGATAATGAGAAATTGAGCCCAATTTGTGATTACCAAATGTTTGCAGGTCTAAGGGGTAAAGGTCTGTTACTTTCTTATACATGATAAAGAAGTCTTTTACCATGTTCTACAACTGGTTGGGGTACTTAAGAATGTTGAAGAATAAACTTGGGGCATCTAGTATTCACTAGTCTGCCCTTCCAACTTTTTCCTGTGTCTCTGCCTTTCCCTTAAGCATCTTTACCTGCCATTTCTCATTGCACATGCCTCCTCTTGGAAAGTCAGGTAGATCTGACTAAAGTCCCATGAAGTCCAGTTACTACAGCTAACCACTTGGTATTAGTCTGGTCCATAGAAATGGTTACATTTCTTTTGACTTAATGTCAGAGAGTTTTAACCTACCCTTGCTCTTTCAAGGTGAAACAACAGATGTTTGGCCCAACGTGTGTATATTGTGTGTCTTCCTTGACAACAGGATGTCTAGTCTAAGATGTTGCAGTGATAGGATTCTTGGTTTAAGGTGTGGTCACTGATTGTCCTGCCTAAATAATAGAATACTTAACTCAGAATGTGTTTATTTGATGTTTTGTGTATTAAAGAAGTAATTATTCTGTTTGTTCTTTGTATCATTAGAAAGGAATTCTTTTGTCTTGGGTTTAAACAATAAATTTGGGGCTGATCCTGTTATTCACCAAGTGCCCTCCTGATTCTTGTCTCTTGCCTATTCCTTTCCTCATGTCCACACACCCCGTCTCAAGTCAGCTGGACCTGACAGATGCCTCAGCAATGAAGGATACTACAGGTATTGGATAATCAGTTGGTGTCCTCTTCCCTGGAGAAGGCTATTTCTCCCACTCTCAGCATTTCTTAATAGTTTGTAGCTCTTTGTGTAGATGTAGGACTGAGGACTTCAGGGCTCTCTGTGTCCACTTTGACATGGTTCCTCTTGTTGACTTTGTTCATCCTAAGATTTTAACATTCATATTGTGAAGACACTAAGGATGCAGCATCTGGAATTACTAGGATACCCACTCTCGTAGCAATCTCTATGTTTGTCTGGTTCTTACAATCTTTCTACCACTGTTCTGAAATGTTCCCTGAGCTTTAGGTGTTTTAGAGATGTGTCCACTGGAAGAGGGCTCCAAAACTCTGTATTTTGATTGGTTCTGGTTTTATGTACAGGCTGATTTTATTCTTAATATATTTAAATTCACATATGTATTTATCAATAATTAATAAAAAAGAGGCCCTGAGTCTTAAAGAGAACAAGGGGGTTTATGGGAGGATTTGGAATGTGGAAAAAGAAGGTAGCAATTATGTAATTACAATATAATATCAAAAGTCAAAGAAATACTAAATAATAAGTCTATTAGATGCAACAAAACAAGAAACAATGCTAAATTTCATTACAATTAAAAATTTAAGGCAACATCAAAAATTCTATATACTGGTAAAAAATTCTGTAAATACTTTGCAGAAAAGAATAAGTGTTCTCATAGGAATATACTCTTATAAATTGAAAATAGATTTGTCTCTCATACAATACATTCCTGACCAAACTTCTACTTCTTGCAGATCTCCCCCATCTCCCCACCCCTCCAAATCAACTTCTCATCTATGTCTATTTCCCTTCAGACTGTAGAAGACCTTCAAGAGAAACAATCAGTCATAACCAAACAATATACAATAAGATGAGGCAAGATCCCTGTAGTGGCATCTTTCTTTGCCAGTGAAATTTCAGTGTTGGCCAGATCCTAGGGTTGTGGCTTGAGGTATGCAGATATAATTCCTTATAAGGAAGAGTAGGAGTAGCTACCTCTCTTGGGTTGTGGAAAGAGCATCAGAGCAGCAAACACTGCATCTTTTGCAGCAGGAAGAGTATGGAGGTTATTTACTATTATTTGTGTAAGTGCTTACCTAATAAATACCTGTTTATCATTTATCTTGCATCTTGAGGATTCATTTAAATCCCACCTGCGAAGCCCTCCTTTCAAGGCTACACAAATCAAGCCAATAGGAGAAAAAGAATCCCAAGGACAGACAGAAGAGTCAAAGATACATCTGTTTGCATGATTAGGATTTCCACAAATACACAAATCTAACAGTAATAACATATACACAGAGTACCTGGTGCAGACCCATGCAGGTCCCTTGCTTGTCTCTTTAGTCTTTTTGTACCCATACGAATCCTGCTTACTTGAATCAGTGGGCCATATTCTCCTGGTGTCCTACATTCCCTCTGACTCCTAGAATCTTTCTTCCTCACTTTTAGGTGCTTCCCTGATCCAAGAGACACAACCTGATGAAGACCTGTAATTAAGACTCTCTGTTAATCGGCATAGTTTATGGTTGTGGGTCTCTGTACCTGTTCCTATTTTAGGCCAGAAGATGACTCTCTGACGACAACTGGTCAAGGCACTGCTCTGAGTATGAGTATATCAGAGTATCATTAGATGTCATTTTACTGATTTTTTGTCAGCTGTGTTTGGTTCTGCCATTGGTGTCTTGGATATCCAGTCTATGTTTATGGCACATGGAGACAGTCAGTGAAGCCTGGGCTCCCTCTTATCTGTTAGACTCTAGTTGAAAAAAAGCACTGGTAGGCCACTCCTACAAGTTCAGCAAAACCATTGTGCCACACTTATTGCAGGTAGGCAGATTGTAAGTCAGAAGTTTTGTGGCTAGAATAGTGTCCATGTTCCTATTTTAGTAGCCTGCAAAGTATCTTCCTCAGCCAAAGAGACTAAAACTTGGGGTGAAAGATTTATGCAGGTACCACCTTAGCTTGACATCTCTAAGTTAAAAGAGTTGTATGGATGTTGTCTTTGGAAATAAGGCCTTGCTGCTAGTTTTCAGAATAGGACCCAATGTCTTTGCATCAACTACTATGATTGGCGATGTTCAAAGGATCAAGTCAGCAAACAACTTAGGTGAATGTAAAACCAGCAAAACTCTGAAAGTCTTATCTGGCTACAACAGGTGGACAGTTCAGTCTTCTTATCCTCCATTACTAGAAATCCCCACTTAGGTCACTCTCAAAGATTACAGGAAGTTTCCACTGCACTAGGTTTCCATGTCACTTTACAAATGTCCTGGCTCCAATTCCAGCCAGCGCATTCCTCAACCAAATAACTGCCTCTCAAGTTCCCTTCTGATACTTGTCTATCTGTAAAATATTTCTCCTTTCCAGGGAGATTATTCCTTCCTCTCTAGGGCCCTCTTCTATACCTAGCTTTTCTGAAACTGTGGATTGTAGTTTGTTTATCATTATCATTATCACTGTTATTATCATTATCACTCAATGTCTACTATCCACTTATAAAAATAAAACAAAGATGGCTCTAGTAGTTTGCATGCTCACCAGCAGTGGAGGGGTTTTCCTCTTGCTCTATATCCTGGCCAACATGTGCTGTCACTTGTGTTTTTGATCTTAACCATTCTGAGAGTTGTAAGATGAAATCACAGAGTCATTTTGATTTTCATGTCTTTGATGGCTAAGGATATTGAACATTTATTTTAAGGATTTCTTAGTCATTTGAGTTTCTTCTGTAGAGAACTTTCTGTTTACATCTGTACCTCTTTTTTAAACTTGGATTATTTAGGGTATTTTGATATCTAGTATTTTAAGTTCTTTATCTATTTTGGAGGTCAGTCTTCTATCAGATGTGGAGTTGGTGAAAATCTTTTGCCACAGTGTGTATTGACTCTTTGTCCTACTGCTGGTGTCCTTGGTCTTACAGAAGATTATCAGTTCCATGAGATCTCATTTATTAATTGTGGGTCTTAGTGTCTGCACTATTGATCTTTTCAGGAAGTTGTCTCTTGTTCCCATGCATTTAAGACTACTCTCCACTTTCTCTTCTATCAGGTTTAGTTTAACTGAATTTATGTTGAGGTTTTTGATCTACTTGGACCTTATTTTTTGTGCAGGGCAATAGCAGACATGTGTTTGCACTTTTCTACATGTCCACATTCAGTTATACCAGCACCATTTGTTGACGATACTTTCTTTTTTCCATTGTATAGATTTGGATTTGCTGTCAAAAATCGGGTGTTCATAATTATGTAGATTTATGTGATGGTATTTAATTTCGTTCAATTGATTCACCTGTCTGTTTTTCTGCCAATGCCTTGCTATTTGTATTACTATGTAGAGCTTGAAATCAGAGATGGTGATACCTCCAATATTCCTTTATTGTACAAGATTGTTTTAGCTCTTGTATGTGGATGTGTATTTGGGTATTGTTATTTCAAGTTCTGTGAAG
This sequence comes from Mesocricetus auratus, assembly GCF_017639785.1. NCBI lineage: Eukaryota > Metazoa > Chordata > Mammalia > Rodentia > Cricetidae > Mesocricetus > Mesocricetus auratus. The sequence goes on along the minus strand of NW_024429233.1, from coordinate 753,543 downwards.
AATTGTGCTGAAATATTGATGGGGATTGCACTGAATCGGCATACTAATTCTTATAAAATTGCCATTGTTGGGATATTAATCCTGTCAATCCATGAGCATGGGAGGTATTTCTTTTTTCTTTACTTTGCTCCCTTTTGAAGGGCATTTATTATTATTATTTTAATTTTAAATAACTTGTGTTACATGTCATTCCCAGTTCCCTCTCCCTAGTCTCCTCCCACACCTCTCCATCCTTCCCTCTCAGCCTCCTACCCTATCGCCATTTCCTTCCACATAGGGCATATCTAGAGTCTATCATTTCACTCAGGGCAGGGTTCAGGCACTTCCCTAAGAGTCCAGGATGAGAGAGCATCCCTCTTTGTGTTATGGACATACAAATTCCATTTGTATGCCAGGGATAAACACTGATCCACCGCCCAGGGCCCCATAGGTTGCCCAGGCTTCCTCACTGACTTTCACATTCAGGGGGTCTGGATCAGTCCCATGCTGGCATCCAAGCTGTTGGTCTGGGGTCTAAGAGCATTCCCCTGTCTCTGCTGGTTCTGCCAGCCCATTCTTTGCCAATTTGCCCATCCCTCTTCTCTCTGTCACTGGGTTCTTTGGGTTCAGTTTCCAGTGTTTAACTGTGGGTGTTTTCCTCTGCTTCCATCAATCAAAGTTTGAAGGCTCCAGGATGGTTATAGACATCAAGTTCATTATCAGGATTGGGCATTCAAGGTGGTCTCTCCACTATTGCTTAGCTTGCCAGTTGGTGTCATCCCATTAGATCACTAGAGGTCACACTGGTGCCTGATCTGTCTTATGACCTATGATTCCCTCTTCTCCCTATTCTACACCCACTCAAGCTTCTTGTTCCCCCATGACCTACTCTCTCTTCCTCTTCTTCCCCTGATGGGGGAAGTCCTGTGTATATGTCAATAAAGCACTGTTGGCCAATAGGGAACCAAGATAGATGGGACTAGGAGTCGAGGAGGACTCTGGGTAGGAGAAACACAGGGAGTCAAGATGTAACGCCATGGGGCAGGAAGCCCGGAAATATTCTCTGGTAAGTGAAATACTTAGATTAAAAATTATAGGGTAATTACTTAGGTCAGAGCTAGCAAGTAAGAAACCAGCAAGGCCAACAGCTTCATAATTAATATAGCCTCCTGTGTGTTTATTAGGGACTGCTGCAGCTCTGGAACCAGGCTGGTGGGAAGGCTTTCTTTTTACATCCCCTTCTATAATCTCATTAATGGGCAGGTTATCCATACAAAAACTAAACTGCAGCTAACATAAATACTAGAACTAATAGACATTATAAACCAAATATATGAAGAATATTTCACCAAACCACAATAGAATATACATTCTTCCCCATTAAAATTGAAGCACAGTTTTTCACAAATCTTAAAGGAATAATTCTCAAATTTATATGGAAAAACAAGGGACCCAGGATAGCCAAACAACCCTGTTCAACAAGGCAACAACTGGAGACATCACCATCCCTGATTTTATGCTGTATTATAGAGCTATAGTCCTGAAAACAGCTTGGTTTTGAAACAAAAATAGGCAGATAGACCAATGGAATTGAAATGAACACCCCAACATTAATCCAAATATGTATGAACACCTGATCTTTGACAAAGAAGGTAAAATTATACAATGGAAAAAAGAAAGCTTCTTCAACAAATGGTGCTGGCATAACTGGAGGCTGACATGTAGAAGACTATGGCCATGCACAAAACTTAAGTCCAAATGGATCAAAGACCTCAACATAAATCCATCCACACTGAACCTATTAGAAGCCAAAGTTGAACAACTTATTTATTTACCCTGTGTTTTTTCCAGTTTTATTTGAAGTATTAATGTATTTTCTCCAATTGTGTTTTCCTGTTTTTTTAGATGTTTATTATTTTCCTCTTTAAGGAACTGTCATTTTCATATAGTTGGTTTTAATGTACTTTTCTTACATTTGTGCTATATTAAAATATTCAGGTCCTCTCCAGCATAAATTGTCTTCAGTGTTTTTGATTTTAGCCATTCTGACAGGAGTAAGATGGTATCTCAGAGTTGTTTTGATTTGCATTTCCCTGATGGCTAATGATGGTGAGCACTTTCTTAAGTGTCTCTTGGCCATTTTAGCCTTCTCTATTGAGAATTCTCTGTTTAGTTCTGTACCCCACCTTTTGATTGGATCCTTTGGTGTTTTGGAGACTTGCTTCTTGATTTCTTTGTAAATTTTGGAGATTAGACCTCTGTCAGATGTGGGGTCAGTGAATATTTTTCCCATTCTGTGGACTGCATTTCTGTCTTGTTGACTGTGTCATTTGTCTTACAAAAGCTTTCTAGTTTTAGTAGGTCCATTTGTTAATTGTCGATCTCAGTGTCTGTGCCACTGGTGTTATGTTCAGGAAGTGTGCTCCTGTACCAACTCATTGAAGAGTATCTCCCACTTTCAATTCTAAAAGTTTCAGTGTGGCTGGATTTGGAGAGAGGGGAACACTCTTCCACTGCTGGTGAGAGTGCCAACTTGTAGAGCCACTTTGGAAAGCAGCATGGAGTTTCCTCAGGAAAATGGGAATCAATATACCACAAGATCCAGCAATTCCACTCTTAGGCATATATCCAAAGGAGGCAAATTCATACAACAAGGGCATCTGCTCCACTATGTTCATAGCTGCATTATTTGTAATAGCCAGAACCTGGAAGCAACCTAGATGCCCCTCAACTGAAGAGTGGATAGAGAAAATGTGGTACATTTACACAATGGAGTATTACTCAGCAGAAAAAAAACAATGGAAACTTGGAATTCACAGGTAAATGGATAGCACTGGAAGAAACCATCCTGAGTGAGGTAACTCAGTCACAAAAAGACAAACATGGTATGTACTCATTCATATATGGATTTTGAACATGGATCAGGAGAGTGCCAGTCTGCACTTCCACTGATAGAGAGTCTGGGAAACAGGAAAGAACCTAAAAGATATACATGGTACCCAAGAGAAGAGAAACGAGGCAAGATCCTCTGAACAGATGGGGAACACCTCGAGGGGTGGAGGGAGGGGGACCTGGGAAATAGAGAGGGAGAGAAGTGGAAGAGAGAGTAGGATATGGAGGAACAGGAAGGTCGACTGGGGGGTTAGGATAGGGGGAAGAGGGAATCATAGGTTTAGAAGACAGATCAGGCACCATTGTCACCTCTAGAGATCTGAGTGGATGACACCAATTGGCAAGCTAAGCAATAGTGCAGAGACCACCTCGAATGCCTATTCCTGATAGTGAACTTGATGTCTATAACCATCCTGGAGCCTTCATCCAGTGACTGATGGAAGCAGAGGCAAACACCCACAGTTAAATACTGAACAGAACCCAAGAAACCCAGCAACAGAGAGTGAGGAGCGAAGAGCAAATTGGAAAAGAATGGGCTGGCAAAACCAGCAAAGACAGCTGATCTGAACAGGGGAGAGCTCTTGGACCCCAGACTGACAGCAGGGAGGCCAGCATGGGCAGATCCAGACCCCCTGAATGTGAGAGTCAATGAGGAGGCCTGGGCTACCTATGGTGTCCTAAGCAGTGGATCAGTGTTTATCGCTCAAATACTAACAGACATCGTGTGTCCACAACACAAAGAAGGTTGCTCTCTCTGCCTGGACTCTTAGGGAAGTGCCTGGACCCTACCCTGAATGAAATGATAGACTCTAGATATCTCCTGTGTGGAAGGAATTGGCAATAGGGTGGGAGGATGGGTGGAAGGCAGGGGGGTGCAGGAAGGAGGATAGGGAGAGAGAACTGGGATTAACATGTAAAACAAGCTATTTAAAATTAAAATAAAAAAATTTTTAAAAATATTCAGGTCCTGCTGACATGTTGCCCTGGCTGTTATTGACTGTATTCTCATACTGGCATATAGGCATCTGGATGTCATGTAAGTATAGGTGTAGGTGCTGATTTCTGGGATTTTCTTTGTTGATTGTGAGTGCTGTTCTTTGATTTCTGTTTCATCTCTAAATTTGCAGATATTGTGATGAATGTATTATTCCTATTTTGTTAGCCCGCTTGGCTGGTACAATCATAGGAAATGCATGCTGATGTTGGAGGCTGGAATACAGGGATGGGAGTTGGGAAGGAGATCAGGAGGGGATGATCTCTGGGAACCACTAAAATAATGCTTAGGGTAAAGAGAGGATGCAACTGGTACTGTGTTGCAGCAGTAGGCACAACCCTGAGGATTGGGTATGGAGCAACAGAAAGAGTTGATGTGCACAGGCAAACTACCTTGTCTTATAGCATGAATTGCCCATGATTGAGCAGGGGGTATCTCAATAGTTTTAAGGTTAAAAACTCAGACAATGAACTAAAGATTTGGCATACTACAGAAATAGATGTACATACATTTCTTAAACATAAAATATTCAACATTTTCATTATTTCAATATATGTATAGATTTTTAAGATACTTATATTGTCTCATGTATGTCAGTGTTTTTTTCCTATATGAATATCTGTGTGCTACATGCATTCTTGTTTTGGAGGAGGTAAAAAAACCTGATGGAACTCTTGGAACTGGAGATATAGAAGATTTTGAAGTGATTTGTGTGTGCTAATAAATGAATTCTGGTCCTCTGGAAGAACAGCTGGAGTGATGTTCTTGACTGATGATATATCTCTTCAACTTCATGATTTCTATTCTTTTAGTTCATTTTCATCTAAAAATATCATAAATTATAAGATCTGCATCATCTGTATGAGTGGTAATATTTTTAATTTTCAAGACACAATGGTCACTTATAAGATATTCAAAGTATTCTGTGCAACATACTAATGGAAGACCCAGAATTGGTGTGGCTCCTTTTTGTCACTGTATATATTATATTTAAGATTTGATATTGAAAATTGGCCTTAGGAATAAGAAACAATAATCTAAAGAATTATATTCACAAAACAGTAAGTGCCATATCAGACATCAAAATGTAAGCTCTTTTAGAAGTTACTGTGATTTTTCCTGGAATCTATGGAGGCCTCACTCTCCTCTCAAAGGAGAAGGCATCATTGAAAAGTTCAAACAAATTTTGTTTTTCTTTAAAGTTTATTAATGACTATTTTTGAAGTCAGCCATTTTGTCCAATACTTTAAAAAAGTTATTTTGTATTAAAGCAGAATGTACTGTCATGATGTGACAGAAAAAAATTCTCTATCCATCAAGTCTTCACACAATTTCATATTAAATGCTAGTTTTATTTAAGCAAGGCACCCATACTTATTCTAAAATATGGAATAGCTACCTCACTGCAAAGTTTGCTTTTAAGATGGGTTTGCTCTTTCTTTCCTTCCCTTCCTTCAACAGACACCCTCTTCATTTAAAAAGACTGATTTGATCTTCTTCCTCCTTTGTCTTCTGGAAGAAGCAGCTCAGGAAGTGAGATATTGACAAGACTGTTATGATTAATTTACAAACTTGCTGGGCACAGGTGGTGGCCTTTAATAAGTGGCCTTGTTAAGCCTTGGTGACAAACAGTGGGAGCTGCTTCTGAAAGATGGCAGCATGGTAGTTCTTATTTGCTGAAAGTGATAATTCTTCTCTCTGGGTGTCTTTGTTTAAGAGTTCTGTTCACCATAGGAGAGAAAGTCAAGGGTTCTCACATCTGTAGAAACTCACATAGGTCTCCATTGTGTCTTTCACTGTAAGTGACAGTTTTCCATACCACAACATCATCCAGGAGTTCTTCACCAAGGAAATGGAAGGGTGTGCTTTGCACAGGATAAATGAAAATATTGTTGTTTTAAACCAGTCAATGGTTTGCTGATTCCATCTTGAATGTCCTTAATTCAGTATAAAAGTAGGCACACACACTAAAATATTTAACATGGTGGTACGGATCTTAACTAAATTCCACCTCCCAAGCTCAAAGCACATTTTTTCTTATCCATTACCAGTTTAATTTGCTTCATCAAGGGAATGTAGCTTAGGAGACAGTATTTGTTCTCATTTTACTGATTATTAGGAAGTGGCATAATAAACTCAAATCAATGGCATTTTCAAACACATGACTTTCTTTGTGACAATGTTACAAAGTATTTTATTGACTTACAGTAAAGCTTGCCATTCAACAGATGAATAAAATAATGTTCTCAAGAGTGACATTTTAGTAGAGAGGAGCAAATTGCCTCTTAATACATAAACACAGATGAAATGGGTTCTTCGAGACTAGAGTATTGCATGAATGAGAGCTTTACATTACTATGTTTTTCTTTTTATATAAATGTGGGCTAAAAAATATCAAGTATTTTTGGAAGCACAAGACACAATAATTTTCTCAAATAGAGAATGAGTCTATTGTTAGAGCCACTCTAAAGGAAAGATATTCTTTTAAAATTCATGATGTTAGTAGAACACTTTTTCAAATTAACAGTAGTTATACTTTTAGAACTATGTTCTCTAGCACAGCAGAGGTGAGGTTAGGTACTTAGTATTTGGGACTCCATTCTGTTATAAATCAGAAAGTTTCAGGGACAAAACAAATAACCCTTCTTTTTGTGAGAACTCCAGATGGTTCTGAAAAAAACTCATCTTAAGAATCACTAAGAATATAATTCATGCAGATGCACTATGAAGATTAACTTAACTGTCATCTCGCTTCAACTGAGAAATGATTAAGAGGCAAGGAAACACACATCTATCTGAGTGAGTTTGCCAGGGCATCAGTGGGGGTGGTTGATGAAGACTGAGACACAGTGAATCCTTTGATAGATTCATTATTATGCTGACACATGGGAGAGGACACTTCTTTAGAGGTAATAAGTCACCAAGGGTATGTCCTGGATCATTTTATGTCAACTTTGCATAACCTAGGGGCATCTGAAAGTAGGGAGCCTAAACTGAGAAAATGCCTATATAGGATGTATAAGTGGCTGGGCATTGGTGGCACACACCTTTAATCCCAGCACTCAGGAGGCAGAGGCAGGTGGATCTCTGTGAGTTCAAGGCCAGCCTGGTCTACAGAGAGAGTGCCAGGATAGGCTCCAAAGAAACCATGTCTCAAAAAAACCAAAAAAATACAACAAAACCCACTCTAAGAGTTTTATTAGTAAACAGTGGGGAAAGGGAAGAAGGAAAGTGCACAGGGAAAAATATAGGGGAGGGAGAGAGAATGGGGTGGGCAACTCTGCTTTTAATGGTCACTCAGTGCATGCACATAGAGGATTATAAAGCAATGCCATAAATTGTGTAAAGATTATGTGGGCATACTGTGCATGTGCATGGATCACATAAGGCCCTGGAATGACTAGGCATTAAGCCTGAATGCTGAAGATGCATGCTCAGCTGATCCTGGAAATGATAAAATTAGGGGTTACTAAGCATTTTGCCTGAATGATGATGGCCTTGTGTACGACCATGGGACCCTGGATGTGTTGGAAATGGTAACAGTAACAATATGAGGGCTATAGAATTTGTAAAATGTTTTATATGGTGATGCTGATGTTAATGTGTGATCTCAGATATGAACCACAAAGGAAACATTATGGCTTAACAGTAAGTTGTTTGTTAATTTGACAAGGCATTGATAGTCCTTGCTTGTTTTGTGTCAAGTTGACATAAACAAGAGTCATCTGAAAGGAAGAAAACTCAATTGAGAAAACACCTCCACAAGATCCATCTCTAGGACATTTTTTTAAATTAATGGTTGATAGTGTAGGGCCTAGCCCACTGTGGGTGATTCTGTCTTGGGCTGTTTGTCCTCGATTCTATAGGAAACCAGACTGACCAAGCCATTATGAGAAGTCAGTAATCAAGACCTCGCCACGGCCTCTGCATCAGTTCCTGCCTCATGGTTCCTATCAGGCTTGAGTTCCTGTCCTGATTTCTTTTGATGATAAACTGTTTCTTGGAAGCATAAGCCAAACAGATCCTTTTCTCCCCTTTTTGCTCTGGTCATGGAATTTCATCACAATAATAGTAACACTGACTACAACAGAGTATTGCCTTGGGCCATGTCTTCCCCCAGTCCTTTAAGCATGCCTTCTCTCAGCTTCCTCTCTGTACTGTCACACCCTGGCTTCTGTGCCAGACTCAAACCGTGGAGGCCATAAACAAAGAAATGTTTCTACCAGGAACACAACGGTACTTAAATGAAACATTAAAAGTACTTTATGAGGTAAAAAATGAGGATATTCATGAAATAAAACATTCTGATTTTACATAGTACGCTGGTATTATTATGAAAAAAGAGAAATTATAGTAGATATTTATTTATATGAGAAAGCTTGAGATTATGAGCATTTGGGATGATCTTAAATATAATTATCTTTCAGTAGTGAAATGAGCAACTGTATAGAAGACCCACAATGTTGATGAAAAAATGGGAAATGTTTAGATTTGTGTAACTCTAAATAAAATTCAGGGGAAAATCCAGCTACCACCCCATTGTGAGAGAACACATATCTCAGGTAATATGTAGCATAAGACCTCCATTTGTACAGAGGGGGAGAATAGGGGTTATTTTATGGATTGGTTGACATTTACTCTGCTTTCTCAATATCTTATCGCAAAGGGTTAGCAATGAGACCTCAAATCTTTACTATTTGGATCATCAATGCTTCCTTTACCTTCTTAACTGTCTTTACAAAAGTAAGCCATTTCAGGGCAAAACAAAAAACCACAAATATCAGAAAAGCTCAGTTAGTTCTTCACTATTTCATCAAATTAAAGAGATTTCATTGAAAACACATACACAAAATCAAAAAACAAAAACATAGAAAACTCAAACATAAATTATGAATACCAAAGGAAGCTCAGTAAAAGGATGAATTTGGGTTTTGAAGGTAAATGGTAATAAATGCAAAAGAAAAAATGAAAGAGGTGGAGACAAAAGAAGGGAAGGAAAGCAGGGAGAGAGAACTCAAAAATGCAACTTCAAAGACATTAGAACAGGGACATTGAGACAGAAGCACCATTAAAAATAAAATATGAATGATGTTTTCTAAAATTCTGCCCAAACCAAACTGAACAAAACCCTAATAAATAAAATGTGAAAATAAATAAATAAGTGAGAGAACACTTAAAAAATTCAGAAAAAAAACAAATAAACCAAAAAACCCACCAACAATGGCAAATACAGAATCACTGCCAGCAGCTTCACAGTCTAGAGAGAGGCAGAGACAACTGAGGAGGGTGGTCACAAATGCAGCATAGAGGCAACATTGGTCACACACTGAACATTTAAATAAAACTATATGTGTATCAAACACCAACACACACATGGGTACAAGCACATTCACCTGTGATTGTCTAGATTGCCTCTCTTGATTTTGACTCTTCTAACAAAGTCATAATCACTCCTGCAGCCACTAATTATAGACAATGTATTAGATAATATATATAGACAATATATAACATCTGCTCTACATATGTGCAATAGATAAGATGTTGATTATAAAACAAATACTTTGCATCAAAACAGACCAAGAGCTGGAGGTGGCATCTCTAGGATTTACTTAGTTGAAGAGCTGATTCTGAGTTTACGTTCTTGGGTGCAATTGTCACACTGAAGGGATTTAGGAAGTCATGTTTGCTAGATCATGTCAAAGTATTAAAATGAAGGGAAGAAAGAGACCATGAAGAAGAACAATGCTCTTCTGACATATATAATGAACTCTTGAGATTAAACAGACATCCTTACAATATAGCTCAAGCACAATCCTGCTTGAGATATGAGTCTATGGAACTCAATCAATCTTATACTCCTATCTAGTCAAATAATATAGCCAAAATTATAGAATTCCATGATTTTGTATTCTAAATCATTTGATAATAAATTTGTTGAAAATAAAGTTTTACTCACGTGTGTATAAATACAAGCAAAATAAACACAAACACATCAAACAAAAGCAAGAGAGAAAAAGTTAAGCTTTGTGGGAAAGAAGAGAAAAGAAGGTGAGATAAAATTTCACAAAAGAACAAAGCAAATAATAATGTAAGATCCTGTTGCAGGTGGGACTTAAGGCTAATATCCATTATAGCTCTGGAGGTTGAGCTGCCAGCCTCATCTGCTTTGGCAAGGACAATTGAAAGTCCACCACACACAGGTCCTATGCAGTAAATCTCAGTGTTTAGCTCTGGGCCTCTGAATTCACAGAGTTTAAATGATCACTGCTTCTGTGTCTGGCTTTCTTTTCTGAATACTATGATTTTATTACCCTCTACATCAGTTATTAATTATTTTAAAGATACCACTTCTCTGTAAGATACCCCTTTCTGATCCAAATTGGGAAAAAACATAGCAATGTAGTCTTTGGTATTTTCCATTATAAGTGTGCTTGATCACCATCAGTGGCCATTGAAAGTTTTCACAGAATGTATTAAATGGTCGCATTGTTAGGAAGGTTGAGAACTACATCGTCTAGGGGAAAAAGAGGTCTGGAGTTATTGGAGGACACAGTAAACATCTAAAACATTCTTGTGTGAGAATGTAATTATGTAAACACAGGACCATGTACTATGACTCTACATAGTCATCATTTTTTTCTTTAACAATGTTTTTTATTTTTATTTTAGTTTTAAATAGCTTGTTTTACATGTCAATCCCAGTTCCCTCTCCCTCCCCTCCCCCCAACCCCCCATTATCCCCTCATAGTCATCATTTTTTAATTAAAAAATTTTGTTTGTGGGTGTGTACATATGTGTGGTTGTTTGAAAGAAAATGGCCCCCAAAGGGAGTGGCACTACTAGGAGGCATGATCTTGTTGGAATGGATGTTGTTGTACTGGAGGAAGTGTGTAACTGCACTTTGAGGTTCCATATGCTGAAGCCACATCCAGTGTTTCAGACCACTTCTTATGTTCTGTGTGTCACCTCCTTCTCCAGCACCATGTCTGCCTGCATGCTGCTTGCAACCTGCTATGATGACAATGGACTAAACCTATGAACTGTAAAGTGAGCCACCCCAAATGTTTTATATATGTATATATATATATGTATATATATATATATATAATTTATTTTTAAGTTTAAATTTAGATTAGAAACAAGGTTGCTTCACAAATCAGTTCCAGGTCCCTCTCCTTTTCCATACTCTCTTCCCATGCCCTCCCTCCAACTCCCCCATTATCCCCTCATTTGCCCAGGGAGGGTGAGGCCCTCCATGGGGGTGTGCATTGTCTGTCATTTCATCCAGGGCAGGGCCTAGACCCTCCCCCAAGAGTTCAGGGTGAGAGTGCATCTCACATTGTTGGATGGGAGTCCAAAGTCCATGTGTATACTCGGGATGAGTACTGATCTACTGCCCAAGGCTCAATAGATTACCTAGGCCTCCTCACTGACACTCACATTCAGGGGTCTTGATCGGTCCTATGCTGGATTCCCAGGCTGATGCCTGGGATTCAAGACTTAACCTTTGTCAGGTCAGCTGTTTCTGGAGGTTAAGCCAGCCCAGTCTTAATCCCTTCGGTCATCAGTCCTCCTTCTCTGTTACTGGCTTTCTTGAGTTCAGCTCAGTGCTTAGCCATGGGAGTCTGCCTCTTCTCCCATCAGCCACTGAATGAAGGTTCTGTTTTCCAGACTCTCTGGCCATGGGATTATAGGCTGGTACTACCCAGATCTATATCTAAAATCCATATATGAGATAGTACATGCCATGTTTCTCTTTTTGTGACTGGGTTACCTCACTCAGGATGGTTTCTTCTAGTGTCATCCATTTGCCTGCAAATCTCAGTATTCCATTGTTTTTTCTGCTGAATAGTACTCCATTGTGTTAATATACCACATTTTCTCTATCTACTCTTCGGTTGAGGGGCATCTAGGTTGCTTCCAAGTTCTGGCTATTACAAATAATGCTGTTATGAACATAGTGGAACAGACATCCTTGTTGTATGAAAGGGCATCTTTTGGATGTATGCCTAAGAGTGGAGTTGCTGTGTCTTGTGGTAGGTTTATTCCCATTTTTCTGAGGAATCTCCACACTGATTTCCAAAGTGGCTGAACAAGTTGGCACTCCCACCAGCAATGGAGGAGTGTTCCCCTTTCGCCACATCCTCTCCAGCATAAATTGTCCTTGGTGTTTTTGATTTTATCCATTCTGACAGGAATGAGATGGTATCTCAGAGTTGTTTTGATTTGCATTTCCCAGATAACTAAGGTTGTTGAGTACTTTCTCAAGTGCTTCTCAGCCATTTTAGACTCCTCTATTGAAAATTCTCTATTTAATTCTGCAGCCCAATTTTTAATTGGATCCTTTGGTGTTTTGGAGTCTTGCTTCTTGATTTCTTTGTAAATTTTGGATATCAACCCTCTGTCAGATGTGGGATTAGTGAATATCTCTTCCCATTCTGTGTACTGCCTTTTTGTCTTGCTGACTGTGTCCTTTGCCTTACAGAAGCTTCTCAGTTTCAGGAGGTCCCATTTATTAATTGTTGATCTCACTGTCTGTGCTAGTGGTGTTATGTTCAGGAAGCTGTCTCCTGTACCAATCCCTTCAAGGGTACCACCCACTTTCTCTTCTAAGAGGTTCAGTGTGGCTGGATTTATGTTAAGGTCTTTGATCCTTTTGGACTTAAGTTTTGTGTGCATGGAGATAAACATGGATCGATCCGCATTCTTCTAAATGCCAGCCTCCAGTTATGCCAGTATCATTTGTTGAAGATGCTTTTTTATTCCATTGTACTTTTTTAGCTTCTTTGTCACCCCAAATATTTTTATCTGAAACAAAAGAAGTTTTCACAGATAAAGCTTGAGTTAACAGTTATGCTAATCATAAAGATTGAATCAATGTGTGGTTGTAACCAAGCAGAACATGGTA
>NW_024429233.1:582116-694209 GCF_017639785.1 Mesocricetus auratus | reverse complement strand
ATTTTTTAAACCACTTAATAATAGTACATAATATGTTAGATTTGCATTAGATGGGGATTGGTACAAATTCATGTAAAGACTATTGCTTACTAAAAATTATTATTAATAACTTGAAAATATATAACAACATGTACCAAACTTAACCAGACCTGAAGTTTTTGTTTTTAATCTCAGTAAACTTCTGTACAGGTAAGAAGCCAATTTAAAGTTATGGAATTTCATATTGGCTACTACGCTTCCATTATCAAGTCTGTCTTTGTGTACCTACCCACTAACAGTAAATGTAAAATCCCTCAGGAAATCTAGAAAAGCAATTATCTTTACATACTGTTGCATGACTCATATTCATAACTTGCATTCATTCCTTCATTGTTGCCTACAAATTGCCCTTTCTTTTGGTCCTTTATACAAATTATACTATATTTGCATTTATACTTAATATGTGTAATGTGCATGTATAATGATGTGTATGTATATTAGGCTAGGATCCTCATATGTGGAAGAATGTATTGTTTTTCTTTCTGGAATTGTGTCCTTACTTAATTTTATACACTCTAAGTTCAAAGCCAATTGCAATTCTAGTTCTAGGGTATCTGACATGCACATCTGGCCTTTATGAGTAGGAGGGACATAGGTGATATATGTACATACATGCAGGGAAAATCTTCATACACACAAGAAGTGTTAAAATGAAGCAAATTTTAAGACAACCAAAGAATGTTTGTGTACTGTGAAAATAAGGAATAAAACAGAAGAACCTGTATTAGTGTCTCAACTATTATGATGACACATACAATAAAAAATGAAGGGTAAATGGAAGAGCTGTGGCCATCTGCTTCAGAACCTTTGTTGTATGATAAAATGGCAGCCAACAATTACAAGTTAGACACTTTATTAGTGTTAGCCATGCTTCAGAACCTTTGGTGTATGATGAAATGGTAGATAAAAATTACAAGTTAGATACTTTATTAGTATTAGCCAAACTTACCGATTGTCATTTTTTCTCAAGTTAAAGCAACTTTGAGACATGTGTTATGATCACAGTCAACTTTAAGATGATAAAATGATATATAATTGGTTTATAAACTTCCCGCAGTCAAATACTATGAATGATTACAATCCAGTCTTCTTTAATTTAGTCATTTATGAGGTTACTAAGTTACCTGGGACAAAATCAGCCACAACTTAGTGACATGTGAGTGGAAACTATTTATACCACCAAATCCTCAGAAACAAATAGCATTTTTGAAGCATAAACAAATGGTATAAAGAAATGACTCTGAGAAGGGCCTTGGTGGCCCACGCCTTTAATCTCAGCATTCAGGAGGCACAGGCAGGCAGATCTCTGTGAGTTCAAGGTCAGCCTGGTCTACAGAGGGAGTTCCAGGACAGTCTCCAAAACAATACAGAGAAAACCGGTCTCAAAAAACCAAAAAGAAATGACTGTCACCTTTAAATTCTTTCTTGTATTTTTTTATGTATTAAGGACTTTCAACATATTCTGAATATAGACATTTTTATTGCCAAAAGGTTTATTTCATTAGGCATTATTAATTTAATAGATATAGAGTTTTTCATGAAGGTAATTGATACTACACAATGCTATCTGTTCCAAAAGTAGACAGACAGCCTCAGGAAAGTTAACTTAATTCATATAAGGTCACAGCAAAGTATATTTGTGAAATCTATATTTAAAAAGGAAATATATCATCCAGACCTTGTAACCCAGGGCAGGACCTATTAATAATTACTTATTTTTCTTCAGAGAAAAGCATCTAATTTCTAAAATCATTTTCTTTCAATTAAATTTTTCTAGTAATATATTTTGACTGTTACTAAATTAAGACCAGGCTTGGATTTGTTTTGAATCACATGGTTTAAATATAATAATTTTTCTCCCTGTAAAGGATTCTTGAGTTGAGTCCATGACATAATTTAAACACAATCAATTACTTTTTGTTGTCATATTGGATTATGAAGCTAAGTTTCTCTGGTTCTAAATGCTGATTACTTTCACACCATGAAAAAGCACAGGTTTTATACAACTTAAATTCATAAACTAGTGGTATTAAATGATGCTTAAAAATGCCAAAGCTAATTATTTTCAAAACTTGCAAATTGAGAGGTCCAGATATGATAGCCTAAAATCAAAAGTTTGCTTTCAGCAATAACTTCTTTCATTATCGTAAATTGTAGGCTTTATAATGTGTGGGTCATGGTTTATGAACACACATATGTATTAGATATTAAAAATGAATTTGTGCTGCTACTCTAAAAGTATTTTCATGACAATATTTGCTGTGTTGAATATGTAATCATTCTGACTGAAATGTTTCCAAGGTTAGTTGCCTGGTATGTGATCTCTAACTCATGTGTTCACTTCAATATTCTGGAAGGTCAGACACTGAGCAGTGCTAGGTTTGACATTGCTGAGAGCTGCAATCAGACTGCAAACAGGCTTCATCATTTATCTCCAGTATCACAAACCTTAATAGTACTCTTGAATTTAGTAAAAGAAATTGCAACCAGTTATCCACACAAACAAAATCACATGAAAATTATTAGTCTGAAATTGCCTGAAACAGTCCATCACTATCATGTTTACTATGAATAATTAGGTGAACACCGCCACTTATATTGAGGAAGGGAAGAAAAACTAGAAATATCTCTTTTGTAAAAGACTTACATTAGGTGATTCAGTAGTTATGTCTGTAAGGTCAATACAACCAACCACACTTAGTGTCAAAGTAGTAGACACTTGGAGAGGGTGGTGATATGTGATTACCATGGTCATTTTTAGAAGAGTTGTCTCTATATAGTTGGGCCTTTAAACACATACCTTAAATCTGCTGGAATATCCTATACCACGTTACTTCTAATAGGTCACTCATACTACAAATTCTGTTAATGCCTGAGGACGTCAGTTGACAGATGAGTGTACAGTGATGCTGTGATTTCTTGTAATTTTAATAAATTTCTACTTTTACCACTGCCATTCTTGACCCACTGTTTTAGATGGAGGTTTACAGACTAGTGCCTTCCCCAGGAGGTTATATGTTCCCTTAAATCATTCACTTGGGTTATTGGGAGCGATCATTGTTATTTAGATCCTCTTATAAATATTGCCAGACTTTTTAAAGAATAATCCATCCCCTCCCCAGCTCCCTATGAATAAAAACCTGGGCTCACAGGAATAGCCAATAGCAACCTACAGTTAGGTTACTCAACACTTCTTCTTGCAGTTAAGTTGTTTATCACTGACAACTCTTATCTTTATTCATGCTTCTCAGCTTGGTGGTGGTCTGCAACTACCAACACCCCTCAGTATGTGAACAAAAACAAACTCTTTGATATGTGACCAAGAACACTCCTCAGCCTGATTACCAGGCAATGACCCCCACCCCTGAATCCCCACCTTAATGACTATATAACATGCCTAAAGAAAATAAAATCATGCAGCTTGATCGGAAAGTCTGTCTTGCTGTTCGTCACTCTCTTGTCTCCTGTCTCATTCATTCCAGGTTCCCCTGGGCTCAAAACCTGTTGTGCCCTGCTGTTCACAACATGGGTTTTTTAGAGCAATGCTGGTTGTTAAAGAGCTGGTGTTCAAGGTTCCTGTTTGTATGGTTCTTTTTCAGTGCTGTGTTTTGAATACAGACAGCACTCTATGAAAGCTGAGCAACCCCTGAAGCATCCACCTATATTCAATCAGCACACACACACACACACACACACAAACACACACACTAATATTTCAGTAAAACTTTAAAAAATAGTAGTATATAGTAATTAAAAAAGAAAAAAGTCATGAGTTAGTTTTACTAGTGACAGTGTTGTGTTACAATGTGAGATTATTATTGTCTGACATATTGCTGCACACCTGTAATCCCATCACCTGTCCTGGTAACTAGTGTCAAACTAAATGGAATCAATGCATTAGCAAGTTTGTTTTAGTGAGGTAACATGGGATCTGGACATTTATCATTTTCAGTGTCTATTGATCTACTCATGAAAGGAATGGGATGGACATAACATATATTTACAATGTATGCTCATTCCAGAAGCTCTTGGTAAGCATCACTTCCTCCTGTTTTCTAAGATTCTCCTCAGATGATCCAACATGGTCAATGACCTATTTCTCTAAATTTCTCAATAGTATGAAAACCATTTTACATAATGAGGCACACATCATCTCTTTTTACCAGTTTGGTGATTTGACACTCAGAAAAGCACAAATGTGTTTAAGATATGTATTAATTTCTTATTGAATTCATTAAATTACACAAACAGTGAGATCACTGGCTATAGAGATTATATACTTTAATTGGAAAACAGGTTTGATCATTCCCTACATATTGAGAAAAACTATATATTTTTCTTGGCATTTTCAAACTTCCTAATGAACACACATAAGAGAAAAGATTACAGTAGACTCTGGGATCTGCTGGCCAGAGGACTGCAGGCAGGTTGACTCAAACTCAGAGGACCAAGCAACCTTGAAACTTCTGAGATTGCTGAACCATTCCCACCCCCACTAAGGGCAAATTTATGCTCCAGACCCTACCTAAATCCCAACTTCCTTCAGCTTGCCAACTGTGGAATCTCTTGGCCTGGGTACTGTAGGCAGTTCAACTTGCCCGTGAATCACTAAGCAACAGAGAGTCTGATTATGGCACTGTCCTAATCTAGCTCCTACCCACCAGGAGAGGGAGCTCATCAGACTCACCTGTACCCACCACCATAAGACACACTAAAATATTGGACCTGCTTGCACCCACTTTAAGAAAACCTTGAACCCACACCCACCAGGAGAAAGAACAGACCCCACCAGTACTCACTGGAAGAAGGGACAAAAAGACAACAATATAAGAACACATTCAAAAACTGAAAAACCAATATGATGACATCAGAGTCTAGGGACTCTACACTAACAAGAGTTGAATATCCCAACACAGATGAAGCAGAAGAGAACAACCTTAAAACAATTTCCTGAAGATGACAGAGACCCTAAAGGGGGAAATGAGAAAATCCTTGAAAGAAATGGGATAAAAGACAAACAAAATATTGCAAGAAACAATACAAACAGTGTAAGGTTTGAAAACTAAAATAGAGACAATTTAAGAAATATTTTCTGAAGAAATGCTGGAATTAGAAAAGGTAGGTAAAAGATCAAAAACTACAGATGCAACCTTAACAGATTACAAGAGATGGAGGAGAGAATCTCAGGAAAGAAGATGCACTAAGAGAAATAGATTAATCAACCAATGAAAATCTTAAGTCCAACAAATCCCTAAGACAAAATATCCAGGAAATATAGGACACAATGGAAAGGCCAAACATAAGAATAATTAATATAGAAGAATGTGAAGAAACCCAAATCAAAGGTGCAGAAAATATATTCAGCAAATTCATAGAAGAAAAATTTACCAACCTAAAGAAAGACATACCAATGAATGTACACGAAGCCTACAGAACACCAAATAGAGAGGACCATAGATAAGCCACATTGGCACATAATAATTAAAACAACAAACTTACAGAATAAAGAAGGATTGTTAAGAATAGCAAAGGAAAAACACCAAGTGCAAACCTATCAGAAATCACTCCTTACTTCATGAAAACTCTGTAGATCATAAGGTTCTGAGTAAATATTGTACCAACACCAAGAGACCACAGGTGCCAGCCTAGTTTACTATACCTAACAAAGCTTTCAACCACTATAGATGGAAAAACAGTAGTAAGAGGAAAGTTCATAGCACTAAGTGCTCAGTTTCGATGAATAGTCACACTAGAGGACTAACAACACAACTGAAAGGTCTTGAACAGAAGAATCAAACTCACCCCAGAGAAGTGGACGTTAGGAAATAATCAAACTGAGGGATGAAATTAGTAAAGACAAAACAAAGTAAACAATACAAAAAGTCAACATAACAAAGAGTTGGTTCTTGGATAAAATTTACAGGATAGACAAACCTTTATCCAAACTAACCAAAAGGCAGTGAGAGAACATACAAATTAACAAAATCATGAATGAAAAGGAGGACATAACAAAGTAAACTGAGGAAATTCAGAGAATGCGCAGGTTATACTTTGAAAACCTGTACTTAACATAATTGTAAAATTTAAAGGAAGTAGCCAATTTTCTGGATAGATATCACCTGCCAAAATTAAATCAAGAACAGATAAACAAATTAAATAGACCTCTACCCCCTAAGGAAATAGAAGCAGTCATCAAAGGTCTCCCAACCAAAAAAAGCCCAGGCCCAGATGGCTTCAGGGCAGAATTCTACTAAATGAAGAGAAACTCAACATGATTTTTCTAAAATCAGGAACAAGATGAAGCTGTCCCCTGTTTCCATATCTCTTCAATATTGTACTAGAAGTTCTAACTAGAGCAATAAGACAACAAAGAGTGATAAAGGGGATACAAATAGGAAAGGACTGAGTCAAAATTTCACTGTTTGCAGATGATATAACAGTTTATGTTACTGACCCAAAAATCTCTAAAAAATACATACAGTGGATGAACACATTCAGCAAACTGATAGGATATAATATTAACTTAAAACATCAGTAGCCCTACTTAATACAGATTATAAATTGGCCAAGATAGAAACCAGAGAATCATCACCCTTTACAATAGCAACAAATAACATAAAATATCTTGGGGTAAAGCTAACCAAAGAAGAGATAAACCTGTGTAGCAAGACCTTTGAGTCTTTAAAGAAAGAAATTGAAGAAGATACAAGAAAATGGAAAGATCTCCCATGCTCTTAGATAGTTAGGATCAACATAGTAAAAATGACAATCCTGCCAAAAGCAATCTACAGATTCAATGCAATCCCCATCAAAATACCAGTACAATTCTTCACAGACCTTGAAGGAACAACAATCAACTTTATATGGAAGAACAAAAAGCCCAGGATAGCTTAAATTGGCCTGTACAATAATGAATTTCTGGAGGTGTTACCATCCCTGACTTCAAGCTCTATTATAGAGCTGTAGTCCTGAAAACAGCTTGGTGTTGGCTCAAAATTGACAGGTAGATTAATGGATTGAATTGAAAATCCTGATATTAACCCACTTACATATGCCCACCACATTTTTGAAAAAGAAGCTAAAATTATAAAATGGATAAAAGAAAGCATCTTCAACAAATGGTGCTGGCATAACTGGATGCTGGCATGTAGAAGTCTGCAGCTATCTCCATGTCTACTGCCATGCACAAAACTTACATCCAAATTAATTAAAGAACTCAACATAAATCCAGTCACACTTCTCTTAGAAGAGAAATTAGGAGGCATCCTTGAGCGAATTGGTACAGGAGACTGATTCCTGGACACAATGCCAGTACCACAGACACTGAGATCAACAATTAATAACTGGGACCTTCTGAAACTGAGAAGCTTCTCTAAAGCATAATACACAGTTAACAAGGCAAAAAGGCAGCTGGCAGAATGTGAAAAGATATTCACTAATGCCACATTTGCCAGAGGGCTGATCTCCAAAACTTACAAAGAACTAAAAAAAACAAGTCTCCAAAACACCAAAGCATCTAATTAAAAAGTTTAGTAAAATACTAAAGAGGGTATTCTCAGTAGAGTAATCTAAAAGGGCTGATAGACATTTAAGAAAGGGCTGAAACCTCCTTAGCCATCAGGAAAATACAAATCAAAACAACTCTGAGATACCATCTTACTCCCGTTAGAATGTCTAAAATCAAAAACGCCAATGACAGTTTATGCTGGAGAGGATGTGGAGAAAAGGGAACATTCCTCTACTACTGGTGAGTTTGCCAACTCTTGCAGCCACTTTGGAAATCAGTGTGGAGATTTGTAAGGAAAATGGGAGTCAGTTTACAAGATCCAACAATTCTATTCTTAGGCATGTACCCAAAAGCTGCACATTCATGCAATAAGGACATCTGTTCCACTATATTCAAAGCAGCATTATTTGTAATAGCTAGCACCTAGAAGCAACCTAAATGTCCCTCACTGAAGACTGGATAGAGAAAATGTTGTACATTTACACAATGGAGTACTACTGAGTGGATAAAAGAATGGAATCCTGAAAGTTCCAGGCAAATTGATGGCAATAGAAGAAACCATCCTGAGTGAGGTAACTCAGTCACAAAAAGAGAAACATGGTATGAACTCAAAACACAGATGTATTTTAGGCATGGACCAGCAGATTGCCAGCCTAGAAGTCTACTGCCAGAGATTATGGGTAACAGGAAGTTCCCTAAGAGAAATATGCATGGTACTCTGGAGAAGAGGAATGGCACAGGATATCCTGAGTGTATTGGGAGCCTGGGGGATGGGAGAGAGAGCAGAGAGAAAGGAGAGGGAGAAGAGGAGGGGAGAGGAGGACATGAGGGAGTAGTAAGGTTGAGTTGGGGAAGAGTAGAGATCAGCATGAGAGATACCATAATTGAAGGAGTCATTTTAGGTTTGAGGACACATATGGCACAAGTGAGGTTTCCAGAGTTCTACAAGGATGACACCAACTTGCTATCTAAGCAATAGTGGGGAGAGTACCTTAAATACCCTTCTCAGATAATGAGATTAATGACTACCTTGTATGCCACCCTAGAGCCTTCATCCAGTGAAAGATGGAAGCAGAGGCAAATACTTACAGCTAAACCTTGGACTGAACTCATGGAATCCAGTTGCAGAGAGGGAGGAGTGATGAGTAAAGGGGAAAAGAATGGGCTGGTGAAACCCACAGAAGCATCATACTTGAACAAGGGAGACCTTAAGGATGCCAGACTGATAGCTAAGAGGCCAACGTAAGGTTTATCCAGACCCCCTATATCTGAGTGTCAGTGAGGAGGCCTCAGCAATGTATGGGGTTTTGGGTAGTAGATCAATATTTACCCCTGGCATAGGAATGGACTTTGGGAGTGCATTCCAAATGGAGGGATGTTCTCTCATCCTGAATTCATTTAGGGCAGGGTGGTTAATCCCTGCCCTTGATGATATGACAGACTTTGGAAATCTTCCATGGGAGGTGTGATATTCTGTTGGGAATAGGTGAAGGGGTTTTGGGGGTTAGTGTGGGTTTGGGGATGAGGGGATGGGAGGGAGCTGGGATTAATATGTGAAGCAAGCTTGTTTCTTATTTAAAAATAAGAGAAAAAAGAACAGAAAAAAGAATACAGTGACCTCCAAATCACAGTTGAAGAAGGACGTACCCTCTAACTAGCTGCACTGACTAGTGTAATTAATAATGTAGATATGCAGGTAATGAGCATCCCTACAAAATAATTATATAATTATTACAGACTCTCTCCAGGGACCATGACAAATATAGCAGTTGATAACTACTATTCAACAGGTTGACCTACCCTATGAGTTACACTCTGAATGGGAGCCTGTCATGGGAAGGCCATGGAGTTACTGGTTGTAGCACTAGTTGCTCCTATCCATAGTTTCTCTCATGAGTTACTTCATTTCTGTCCTAAGAACTTAATTTCTTCCCTAAGTGTAACTGGGTATGTTTCCACTGTTTATTTCATTAAAGCTTTCCATCTGGGGAGGGTCCAGGCCCTCCCATAAGTGTCCAGATTGAGAGAGCATCCCTCATTGTGTTATGGGTGCCCAAAATCCATTTGTATGCTAGGGATAAATACTGATCTACTGCCTAGGTCTCCTCACCCACATTCTGGGGGACTGGATCAGTCCCATGATGGCCTCTAAGCTATTAGTCTGTGGTTCAAGATCTCCCCCTTGTTCAGGTCATGTGTTTCTGTGAGTTTCACCAGACCAGTCTTGACTCCTTTGTTCATCACTCCTTCCTCTCTGTCACTGGGTTCCAGGAGTTCAGTTCAGTGTTTAGTTGTGGGTGTCTGACTCTGCTTCCCTATGACACTGGATGGAGGTTCTAGGATGGTAAGTAAAGCTGGGCCCTCCCTGGAATGAAATGAAGGAGTCTTGACATCCCCCATGGAGGGCCATACCCTCCCTGAGGAATGGAGTGGGGATTGGGTGGGTGGCTGGGGAGGCTGATGGGGGGAAGTGAGCATGGAGGGGAGAGAAGGGGAACTGGGACTGACATGGGAAGCAAGCTTGTTTCTAATTTAAATATATAATAAAAATTTTATTGGTAGCTGTAAAATTACTTTAATAGGCATTATTTCTGCTTGCACTGTTGAGACATAGCATTAAAGCAAAATGTGCAATCATCTCAATTTAGAGATAAACTAGCTAAAATATATCTACATTAGAAAAAATTTCCAAGAAAGTATTGATACTGATTTAATGGATGAATTGGTAGAGGAAAACCACCTAGGAATATAAACAGTATAAAATTTCTCTCACTGTCAGTTCTCTTGTAATTTAAGCAAATATTCAAACAATTGTTTGGAAGATCCCTTTTATAGAAAACGGTAATGCTTTGAATATCGAGCTAATGGTAGAGAATGAAATGTTTACTAGAATGTGTTTTAAAATATTCAATACATTTTACATTAAACTATACACTTTGAGTTTAAAAATTTTCCATCTACTATGCAGATAAATCTGTGGTCGGTCAGGAAAACAATTTCATTTTGCTGCATAATTTTAATATATAGAATACACACTGGGACATGCTTCATAACTGGATCTATTTGTCCCACAAGGATTGTGGAGACTAAAAGCTTGCCTTGCACTTTTAGTTAGCCTAAGTGCACAAAACTAGCTCACTTCACTTCAAAGCAAGTTCAAACTACACTAAAGGCTTTTTGTTAATAGATCATAAGTTTTAAACCTTACAGCTCTGCTTAAGGTAAGAGCTGTTGATGCCCAACCAATGTCAATTCTTGTCTTGCCAGTCTGCTAATAGTCCTGTGTCTTCAAGTTATTATTGATCACTGTGGCCATATTTGTCTGGTTCCAGTCTCACTTCTGTAATCTTGGACACTTAAATTGTCATGTAATGGCTCAGCTCCCTATCACTTATCCTAGGAATGTGCTCCTGACTAAGAGAAATAACTTTTTTGATTTCTAAGATTTTAGAATACTAGGAGAGAAATCTAGGAGAAGAAGCTAATAGAAGAATCTAGGAAGAATTAGAAGTCAGACAGGGGAATTAGAATAGAAGCATAAAAGTAAATAATATGATACAAAGTAGTATGGAATAAGAGATTCATTTTTGGCCTAAGATATTCTAGCCCCATACTGGCTGTAACATTCTCTCTGAACCCTGAGACAGCATTGAGGCTGGCTGTCAAATAGTCCCCATTAGAGAATTTTCTAGTACATATGCATTCCCCATAGAGAATGCAGAAGCTCTAAGAGAATTCGTTATAGCAAATGCAAAATGTATTGGAGGGAGATTAGGGCAGAGGGAGATAATGAAATTAGACTACAATTAAAAAATGATTACTAGAGCTGTTCCTGCGGCAGCATCAGGTAAACAGCATGGCTTCCTGGCTTGTGTTCCAGTGCCTGTGGATCACCTGGGACCTGCGCAGAGCTTCCAATCCCTATGGGAGACAAGCACCCCAGACTCCAGGTCTTCTCTCCCACCAACGAGACCAGGAAACCAGAGGAGGCAGGGAGTCCAGAGAAGCAGTTGTTCCTGCAGCAGCATCAGGTAAACAGGCCAGCTTCCTGGCCTGCATTCCATTGCCTGCGGATCGCCTGGGAACTGCACAAACTTGCAAATCCCAATGGGAGCCAAGCACCCCAGACTCCAAGTCTTCTCTCCCACCAACAAGACCAGGAAGCCAGAGGAGCCAGGGAGTCCAGGGGAGTAGATGTTCTGGATCAGGTACAACAGGACACAGCATAGGGTCCAGGGGACCAGGTAGGAGGCTAAGGACCCCAGATTCCTATTCTTCTCCATCCACGGGACCAGAACGAGGACAAGTAATAGAAGAACCACCAGATTATTGGACTTGCTAGCACCCACCAAAAGGGAACTCTGGTCACCAGAGCAGTAAGCGGCTCTTTATGCACCCACTAGAAGAAGAGATGGGAAAGAGACAATAGAAAAACACACTCAGCAACAGAAAAACAAATATGACAACGACAGATTCTAAAGACTCCACACCAGCAAGACTCCAACATTCCAATGCAAACGAAGCAGAAGAAAACAACCTTAACCACTTTAATGAAAATGATAGAGGCCCTAAAAGAGGATATAGGAAAATCCCTCAAAGAAATGGAAGAAAAAACAAACCAAAAAATACAAAAAATGGAAGCAAAACAAACAAAACCTGCAAGAATTGGAAGAAGAAACAAAGCAAAAAATACAAGAACGGGAAGAAAAAGCAAACCACAAAATGCAGAAGTGGAAGAAAAAGCAAACCTATCAGAATTACACCTGATTTTTCCATGGAAACTCTGAAAGCCAGAAGGTCCTGGATAGATATAATACCTACACTAAGAGACCATGGATGCCAGCCCAGACTACTATAACCGGCAAAGCTCTCAATCACTATAGACGGAGAAAACAGAATATTCCATGGCAAAACTAGATTCAAGAAATACGTATCCACTAACCCAGCCCTACAGAAAAATTTGGAAGGAAAACTCCAACACAAGGAAGTTAACTACAATCAGAAAAGCATAGGCATTAGAGAATCCCTCTCTACCAACAGTGAAAAGAACAAAGGGGTGAAATTCCACACATAATTCCACCAACAACAAGCACTGCAAATCGAAGAAGGATGAGCAATCAATGGTCATTAATATCCCTCAATATTGATGGCCTTAACTCACCCATAAAAAGATACAGACTAGCAGAATGGATTCGGAGACAGAACCCTTCCTTCTGCTGCATACAAGAAACACACCTCACCCTCAAAGACAGACATTACCTGAGGGTTAAAGGTTGGGAAAATTTTTTCCAATCAAATGGACCCAAGAAACAAGCAGGGTAGCAATCCTAATATCTAACAAACTAGACTTTAAAATAAAATCAATCAAAAGAGATGAAGGAGGTCATTACATACTCATCACAGGTGAAACTCACCAAGATAAAGTGTCTATCCTGAACATCTATGCCCCAAATACAAAGGCATCCACATTCATAAAAGAAACATTATTAGAATTTAAATGTCATCTAAAGCCCCGCACAGTTATAGTGGGAGACTTCAACACACCACTCTCACCACTAGACAGCAATACCAGAGAGAAACTCAACAAAGAAGCAAAGGGTCTAATAGAAGTAATGACCCAACTGGGATTAACAGACATCTATAGAACATTTCATCCACATAAAAAAGAATATACCTTCTTCTCAGCGCCACATGGAATCTTCTCATAAATCGACCACATACTTGGCAACATATCAAACCTCAGCAGCTACAAAAAATTGGAATAACTCCATGCATCTTATCAGGTCACCATGCTTTTAAATTAGAATTCAAAAACAACACAAATCGCAGAAAACCTACAAACTCATGGAAATTAAATAATGCTCAACTGCACCATCCCTGGGTCAAAGAGGAAATGAAAAAAGAAATTAAAGACTTCCTCGAATTCAATGAGAATGAAGACACAACATACCCAAACCTATGGGACACTTTGAAAGCAGTGCTACGGGGGAAGTTCATAGCACTAAGTGCTCACATGAAGAAACAGGAGAACAGTTATACCAGATAATTAACATCACAGCTGAAAGCTATAGAACACAAAGAAGCAAACTCCCCCAGGAGGAGTAGACGCCAGGAAATAATCAAATTGAGGGCTGGAATCAATAAAGTAGAAACTAGGAAAACAATACAAAGAATCAATGCAATGAAGAGTTGGTTCTTTGAGAAAATCAACAAGATAAACTAACCTTTGTCCAAACTTACCAAACAGCAGAGAGTGAACATGCAAATTAAAAAAAATCAGAAATGAAAAGGGGGACATAACAACAGACTCTGAGAAAATCCAGAGAATCATTAGGCCATACTTTGAAAATCTGGACTCCACAAAATTTGAAAATTTAAAGGAAATGGACGACTTCCTGGATAGCTATCACTTACCAAAACTAAATCAAGAACAGATAAGCAATTTAAATAGACCTATAACCCCTATGGAAAAAGAACCAGTCATCAAAATCTCCCAACCAAAAAAAGTCCAGGTCCAGATGGCCTCAGTGCAGAATTCTACCAGAAATTCAAAGAACAGCTTATACCAATTCCTCACAAATTATTCCACATATAGAAGCAGAAGGGTCTTTGCCAAGATCTTTCTATGAGGCTTCAATAACCTTGATCCCCAAGCCACACAAAGACACAACTAAGAAAGAGAACTTCAGACCAATATCCCTCAAGAACATTGATGCAATAATACTCAATAAAATACTGGCAAATCGGATCCAAGAACACATGAAAACAATCATTCACCACGATCAAGTAGGTTTCATCCCAGGGATGCAGGGATGGTTCAACATACGAAAATCCATCAATGTAATCCACCATATAAACAAGGTGAAAAAAAGAAATCACATGATCATCTCACTAGATGCTGAAAAAGCCTTTGACAAATCTAACACCCCTTCGTGATAAAGTTCGTGGAGAGATCTGGGATAACAGGGACACAATAAAAGCTATATACAGTAAACCAACAGCCAACATCAAACTAAATGGACAGAAACTCAACGCAATTCCTCTAAAATCAGGAACAAAACAAGGCTGTCCACTCTCTCCATACCTTTTCAACATGGTACCCAAAGTTCTAGCCATTGCTGTATGACAACAAAGGTGGATCAAGGGGATACAAATTGGGAAGGAAAAGGTCAAACTTGCACTGTTTGCAGATGATATGATAGTTTACCTCAATGACCCAAAGGACTCTACCAGGGAACTCTTACAGGTGATTAACCCCTTCAGCAAGGTGGCAGGCTACAAGATCAACTCAAGAAAATCCATAGCCCTACTATATACAGATGATCAAAGGGCTGAAAAAGAAATCAGAGAAATATCAACTTTTACAATTGCCACAAAAACATAAAATAACATGGGGTAATGCTAACCAAACAAGTGAAAGACCTGTATCACAAGAACTTTGAATCTTTAAAGAAAGAAATTAAAGAAGCCCTCAACCGAAGAGTGGATAGAGAAAATGTGGTACATTTACACAACGGAGTTCTATTCAGCAGAAAAAAAATCAATGGAATCCTGACATTCGCAGGCAAATGGATGACACTAGAAGAAACCAGCCTGAGTGAGGTTACCCAGTCACAAAAAGAGAAACATGACATGTACTCTCTTATGTATGGATTTTAAACATAGATCTGGGGAATGCCAGCCTACAATCCCATGGCCAGAGAGTCTGGGAAACAGAAACTTCATTTAATTGCTTATCGGAGAAGAGGCAGACTCCCTCGGTTAAGTATTGAGCTGAACTCAAGAAAGCCAGTAACAGAGAGGGAGGACTGGTGACCAAAGTGATTAAGATTGGGCTGGTTTAACCCCCAGAAACAGCTGACGTGACAAAGACTAACTCTTGAATCCCAGGCATTAGCCTGGGAATCCAGCATGGGACTGATCAAGAGCCCCTGAATTTGAGTGTCAGTGAGGAGGCCTAGGTAATCTATTGAGCCTTGGGCAGCAGATGAGTACCCATCCCGGGTATACACATGTACTTTGGACTCCCATCCAACAATGTGAGGTGCACTCTCACCCTGAACTCTTGGGGAAGGATCTAGGCCCTGCCCAATATGAAATGACAGACTATGGACACCCCCATGGGGGGCCTCACCCTCCCTGGGGAAATGAGGGGGTAGTGGGGGTGTAGGGCGAAGGGCACAGGAGGAGGGGGGGAAAGGGAGAGGGACCTGGCACTGACTTGTGACGCTACCTTGTTTCTTATCTAAATTTAAAGTGAAAAATAAAAATATGATTACTAATAATTAATTCACTTTTTCCTGAAGGTCTATTACTAAAGAAGTCAATAGCTGAGAAAGAAATGTAAGAAAATATTCATGTATACATTCAAAATTTTTGGCTTCTTTCTCCTAATTAAAATAATAATAATAAAGTAAGCAAAACAATATAACTACAACCAGGCTTGAATTGATTGATGATGGTCATGAAATCCATGTGAGTGGGCAGTAACATTCAAAGAAAATAACCATATACTTAAAATAAATTATGTACAAAGATATTGATACTTTATTCATAGTAGCTCCCCAGTAGCCCATGAATACCTTGATAGGAGATTGAGTAACAGTAATATGTTTCTAACATGTGTAGCAAATGCCAGAGTAAATGATGAACTGGTATGTTTTAGGTAGCTTCAAATGCAAGACCACTCTTTCATTAAAGAATATATTGAGTCTTGTAGAATGTAAATAAAATATATAACAAAGATTGCAAATTGCTGAAGTCAGTATATATCAAGCAAAGATTAGGGGGAATCACGATTTGTATATATTGATATATTATTACATAATAAAATTTAAAAACAATATAAGATTTTGAAAATGTAATAGGCTAAGAGAGACAGTTCATCTTGCATTTTAACAGATGAGTTGTTGTTCCTGCCTAGTAAGTAAAGCTATAGAGGAGCAGGTGTACTCTGGCAGTTTTCAGGAGGGCATAATACTGGACCACACCAGTGCCAAGTGGAACAAGACAGAACCTCTGAGAATGCATGTAAGCTATAAATCTCTCCTGTTGCTTGTCTCCTGTGCTTTTATCCATTTATCAACTTTTGGCTCATCGTATTACAATATGCCATCGGATTTTAGTTGTGATTCTGGTTATTTAACACAAGGGCCTGTGCCCACATTTTGATCAAACCAATCAAGTATCTTTACAGTGGTGGCTTGAGTAAAGATGTCTACCCAGGAATGTCAGAAGGCAACTGTATCAGGCAGAGCTAATGAATGTGGAGAGTGTCAGTTGTCATTGGAATAGAGAATGCTTTATTTGGGACAAGTATATGCATTGGAAGGAGTCAACAGAAGAGGGTGCATGTGAAGAGAGGTTAGTGGTTATAACAGAGGATGTCTTGTTCAGGGCTAGTGCATATGTAGACAGAACAATTGCTGGTGCATATGGAGAGAGGATAGTGGTCACTGGTACAGAGGATGTTTTTGTTAGGGCTAGCATATTTACACAGTAGCTTTGGCCCAAAAAAAACAGAGTCTGGCACATGTGAAAACATGATAGTGTTCAATGCATCAGAGAATGCCATCTCAGAGCCAATGCATGTAGACAGGGGCATGGTCATCAAAAGAGAGGACAACTCATCTGAAGACAGGACATGTTGATATTGGAAGAAAAGAGCAAAATGTGACCCCTGCAATAGAACATTGAGAAAAAGTAGCATGAATGTTTCTTTGATGGTGTTTAATGTTTATTACCATAAACATTGCTATGTATTCTGATGAAGTTCAGGATGTGCAGGATCAAATAATTAAGATGACAACGAATTTTAGTGATCACTTTGAAATCGACATTCAAATGTGAAACTGAAGGTTAGAAACTACAGAAGAGACAAAAGTGGCCGGTCGTTAGTGGCACATGCCTTTAATCCCAGCACTCAGGAGGCAGAGGCAGGTGATCTCTGTGAGTTCGAGCCCAGCCTGGTCTACAGAGGGTGCTCCAGGACAGCCTCCAAAACAATACACAGAGAAACACTGTCTCTAAATCCAAAAAAAAGAACAGACAAAAGTATTGGCAATATCTTTGTAAAGCTGTTTCCTATATTGTAAGTTGGGAAATGAAAAAGAAAATAATCAGAGCATTACAAGTTCTAAGCGAGTGGTCCTTCTCATGAAGCAAAGTTCTGTCAGGATTCATGTTAGAGTCTGTTTTCACACTAAGGACCTCTATTCTAGGGAAGATGCCATGCATGAGTTCTTGGATAAGGTAGGGACCCTGGGACAAAGACACCTTAAGTTGAAAGTCCATGGGGCTGGGACAGCAAAGAGGTATTCAGATGCCCCTGGATGGGCATCAGTGACTGCAGTTATCTGGAATTCATGCCTTGCTTCTAATGGCAATCAAACACTAATAATTCTAACAGCTTCATAAACTAAAAATGAACTCCAAGAACTTGATTTTCAGCAGCACACCTTTTATGAGAACTGTCTTCTGCTCTTTCTCATTTTGTTATTCAGTGAATAATTTATAATACATCAGAAAACTGGTTTGTATCTTTTCTATTTCCAGAAGCAGGGAACCCTTTTATCTTATTTTATTGAGAAATAATGGTGAAGAAATGATTGGCTGGTCTCCACATTCTCCTGAATACAGGGAAGAACATTGCTATAAGCAAATTCTCCCATCCTTCTGATGCATTGCCCCAGCGTGCTGGATATTAACTACCTACACAAGTGGCTGTAGCTGAAGACAGAATTACCTTGTTCTTACAGAACATGACTTTTGTGACATGGTTAAAAAGACCATTAGATGTTGTGATTTCTTTTGTGTGTGCACTTTTAAAATAAGCTTCCTGAACTTTTCCGGAGAACAAAATATACTGATCCAATTGTGGAGATACCGAACATAAACAACTGTTACTTTTTAATTTGCTAATACTAAGGATGTGTTGCCACATCATATGCACACATCACTCTGCATATACAAATATATCAGAATTACAATTTCAAACCTCTGTTGTAACTAGAGTTACACCTGTGTGCTTTCAATATAGGTTGCATATATCTCCAGAATCATATGTTGGATGCTTATTACACACTATGGTGCTGCTCATAGGAGGCCTGGAACTTTTAAGAGGAATGACAAAGAAGGAAGTACTAGGTCACTGGAGGAACCCAGTCCAGACACCAGGAAGTATAGCTGTATCAGCCCACATTATGACAATGAAGAAACTCCTCTGCCATTGACAGTAAAGACATCAACCTAATTCTCACAGACCTCGCTTTACAAAATTACTCACTTCAAAATGTTTAGAAAACAGATGCACAACCTCCATATATCCTGTTCATTCACACTCGGAGTGAACTCCTTCCTGAAATGAGGTCTGAGGTCTGAAGGTTAAATAGTCTCTTAATATTACCAGAGACTGACCAGCAAGTGATGGGAGTTACATTCTGTAAATCTGTCCCTTATTGGTTAATGAATAAAGTGTTATTGGCCAATAGGGAAGCAAGATAGGTGGGAAAAGGAGTAAAGGAGAATGCTGGGAAAGAGAAAAACAGGCAGTCATGATGTAGCTCCCAGAGGAGTAAAAGGTCCGGACACTTTTCTCCAGTAAGAGAAATACTTAGATTAACAATTATGGGTTAAATACTTAAGTCAGAGATAGCCAGTAAGAAACAAGCAAAAGACCAACAGATTCATAATTAATATAGTGTCCTGTGTGTTCATTTGGGACTGATGTGGCTCTGGAACCAGTTTGGGAGGAAGGCAGCATTCTACAACCAAGCTTTCAGCCAGGATCCTCCAGGGAACATTTCAGATCTTAACCACAAGAGGATTGTGAAGCAGTAACCCTGACTCTACTACATCCTAAGGCTTCCTTTTTTCCAATGAGGCTCCTTTATACACTCTCCGGCTGCTGATACACCTTGTACATTCCAGCACATCTAAGGGCTCCTTAGACCTGAGTGGAGCTTGTCCACAGCTTTATAGCTTATGAGCTATGATGTATATGGTTTAAAAGATATCAGTGTTGTCCCCTGACTGTGTCAGTTTGTTCATTTACCCTTTCCTCAGAGACACCTACATTCTGCTCTGTGGACCTATATCTTCTCTTCATTCACTCATGTATGTTATGATCTGTCTTTTTTCAGAAAATAGGTTTTTCATAAGTAAACACTTCAATTTGTCTTTTGCTCCTATGTCCCCAGAAAATAGGTTTATCTCTCACATGGATACAATAATGACTGAACATTGTTATTTGTGGTCATTTTGATTGCTGTAATTCAGTCTTTTGGGGATGTGACATTACTTTCAAAAGCAGCTTAGTCAAGTTAACCATTTGATGGAAATATATCATCCAGGGTAAAAGAATGCTCCTCTTCATAGCCTGCAGGGGGGAAACCAAAGTGTTAGAAGCAGAAGAAACAGAGAGAGATTTTAAATCAAACCCACATATTCAGAGAATTACAGGAATCTTGAGATAGAGACATCATCCAGGTGTTGAGAACACAAGAGGGAGAGGAGAGGTATATTCTGGATGTAGTCAACCACAGATTTTTTTTATATTTTATTTTCCAGTTTAAATTTAGATAAGAAACAAGGTTGCTTCACAAGTCGGTTCCAGGTCCCTCTCCCTTTCCCTCCCCTCTTCCCATGCCCTCCCCCCACAACCCCCCCGTTATCCCCTCATTCCCCCAGGGAGGGTGAGGCCCTCCATGGGGGTGTCCATAGTCTGCCATTTCATATAGGGCAGGGCCTAGACCCTTCCCCAAGAGTTCAGGGTGAGAGTGTACCCCACATTGTTCTATGGGAGTCCAAAGTCCATGTGTATATTTGGGATGGGTACTGATCTGCTGCCCAAGGCTCAATAGATTACCTAGGCCTCCTCACTGACACCTAGATTCAGGGGGTCTTGATCAGTCCCATGCTGGATTCCCAGGCTAATGCCTGGGATTCAAGAGTTAACCTTTGTCTGGTCAGCTGTTTCTGGGGGTTAAACCAGCCCAGTCTTAATCCCTTTGATCATCAGTCCTTCCTCTCTGTTACTGGCTTTCTTGAGTTCAGCTCAGTACTTAATCAAGGGAGTCTGCCTCTTCTTCGATCAGCCACTAAATGAAGTTTCTGTTTCCCAGACTCTCTGGCCATAGGATTGTAGGCTGGCACTCCCCAGATCTATGTCTAAAATCCATATATGAGAGAGTACATGTCATGTTTCTCTTTTTGTGACTGGGTTACCTCACTCAGGATGGTTTCTTCTAGTGTCATCCATTTGCCTGCGAATCTCATGATTCCATTATTTTTTTCTGCTGAATAGTACTCCATTGTATAGATGTTCCACATTTTCTCTATTCACTCTTTGGTAGAGGGACATCTAGGTTGCTTCCAAGTTCTGGCTATTACAAATAATGCTGCTATGAACATAGTGGAACATGCATCTTTGTTGTATGAATGGGCATCTTTTGGATATATGCCTAAGAGTGGAGTTGCTGGATCTTGTGGTAGGTTTATTCCCATTTTTCTGTGGAGTCTCCATACTGATTTCCAAAGTGGCTGAACCAGTTGGCACTCAGCCACCCTGAACCTCTTAGAAGAGAAAGTGGGTGGTACCCTTGAAAGAATTGGTAGAGGAGACAGCTTCCTGAACATAACACTAGTAGCACAGACAGTGAGATCAACAATTAATAAATGGGACCTACTGAAACTGAGAAGCTTCTGTAAGGCAAAGGACACAGTCAGCAAGACAAAATGGCAGCCCACAGAATGGGAAAAAATATTCACTAATCCCACATCTGACAGAGGGTTGATCTCCAAAATTTACAAAGAACTCAAGAAGCAAGTCTCCAAAACATCAAAGGACCCAATTAAAATTGGGCTGCAGAACTAAATAGAGAGTTTTCAATAGAAGAGTCTAAAATGGCTGAGAGGCACTTGAGAAAGTGCTCAACATCGTTAGCCATCTGGGAAATGAAAATCAAAAAAACTCTGAGATACCATCGCACTCCTGTCAGAATGGCTAAAATCAAAAACACCAACAACAATTTATGCAGGAGAGGATGTGGTCAACCACAGATTTTAACTCTAGAATTTACTATGGTATTCACAGATATGGAAGTGATGGGGGAAGTCCTGTGTATATGTCAATAAAGCACTGTTGGCCAATAGGGAACCAAGATAGGTAGGACTAGGAATCCAGGAGGACTCTGGTAGGAGAAACACAGTCAAGATGTAACGCCATGGGGTAGGAAGCCCGGAAACCTCTCCAGTAAGAGAAATACTTAGATTAGCAATTATGTGATAAATACTTAAGTCAGAGCTAGCCAGTAAGAAACAAGCAAGGCCAACAGCTTCATAATTAATATAGCCTCCTGTGTGTTAATTTGGGACTGATGCGGCTCTGGAACCAGGCTGGTGGGAAGGCTTCTCTTTACTTAATGGTGATCAGAAGTGGGATGATGAATTTCCATGTAGAATGACAAAAGCGTTAAAGGAATTTTAGAAACAAAAGAACAGAGAGAAGCATAGATTTTTGGTAGCAGCATTTATCACAGTTGTGTTCTATTTTACTAGCGACAAGCAAAGACTCACACATCTTACTTAAGGGAGTCTTCCTGACTCAGCATATAAAAGCAAGGTTCTTTTAAGAGGCTCTGCTAACGATTAAAAGGTGTGTACATACAACTGGAAGTGGCAGTGACCACATCTCCAAGCATAGACTGAGGCAATGAGCTGGAATCACGCTTATGGCCGCCATCCTGGAAAAACTGCAGTTTAAACAGCCGCAGTTTTAACAGATAAGACTCGTGGCCAGAAAACATAAATATTTACAGTAAAGTCAGAGTTGGATGAAGAAAAACCTCTAAAGGTTTACAGTGTGTTTAAAAATATACGCAAGATTGAGAGAGAAAAAGAAATGGCAAAGTGGTAAATAAGTACCGAATCCGGCTGTGGTGGCACACGTCGGTAGGAATTGTTGCAGAGGCAGTGGCAGGCAGATTTCCAAAGAGAAACCCTGTCTCAGAAAAAAAATAAATAAAAGTAAAAGAAATAGAATAATATTAATAGATAAATAAGTCACGTAAAGATGGAAAATACACAGAAAGTCTGGATAGTGTATCCTATTGTGTTTTTAGTTTTTTGATTGCTCAGGAAGTAACAACTGCTAAAGTACACTTGATTATAAATGCTGCTGAATTAATTCAAATTATATCTTTTGAAAATGCCTTGACTTCAAAATTTAAGTTTAAGGATATGTTACTTTGGAAAGGAGTTATTGTTTATATTTCTACAGAAAATGAAAAGCTGAGGATTCCTTCCAGGCTTTTGTGGTTTGATGAACCAAGACCCCCGGAAACAGTGGGCCAGGTGTTCCAACAACTGAAACAACACTATATTGGCTTGAAACTACATCACTCGACACAACTCTTGACCAAGGAACTGAAACAGCACATCTTCTACAATCTTGCCAGATGAGAGCTTCAATCAACAATAGAACCCCATTCAGGAACTTCAATCAAGCATTTCCTGCCAAACAGAGACTGTCTGAAGATTTTGTTACACTAACATTTTTCTTCTCACATGACCCCATGAGATTATCATCGTCCCATCTCAGCAGGAAGTAGTTTTGAGAATTCCATGCCCTCTCTCCCTACTATGGATATTATAGGATAGTTTGCACCTGTTAGTGTTAGTTTTCAATTATTTTAGAGTTGGGATTGAAAGGAGGTGTTCAGACTTGGTTGTTTCTTTCAGATAAGTTTAGGTTTAGATGGGATAGATGTTTGATACATTTTGTTCACTGAAACAATTTAGTTGTTTTAAGTTTAAAGATTCTTTTTGCCAAAACTAGCAGAGACAGCTGATCTGAACAGGGGAGTGCTCTTGGACCCAGACCGACAGTGGGGAGGCCAGAATGGGACTGATCTGGACCCCCCCAAATGTGAGTGTCAGTGAGAAGGCCTGGGCAACCTATGGGGCCCTAAGCTGTGGATCAGTGTCTATTCCTGGTATACAATCTGTCTTCATGTGCCTATAGCAAAAAGAGAGATGCTCTCTCAGCCTGGACTCTTAGGGTAGTGCCTTGACCCTACCAAGAGTAAAATGATAGACTCTAGATATCCCCTATGTGGAAGGATTTGGCAATAGGGTGGGAGGGAGGGTGGAAGGGGAGTGCAGGAGGAGGGGAGGGAGAGGGAACTGGGATTGACATGTAAAACAAGCTATTTAAAATTAAAATAAAAAATGATAAAAAAAAGATTCTTTTTAGACTAAAAGGGGAATGTAGGAGGAAGCCATGTGCAGCCATTTTCCATGTGACTTACTAGAGGCGCATACAGATGAGGTAATAAAAGAGCAGTTTACCATACCACTAACCACACCCACCTTAGGCATGACTGAAAACGTATACGGATGGATGTAAAGATGTATACGAACGTAGGTGGTGAACTATGTCACTAGCCAGGCCCACTTTTGGGCATAGCTAGGGGCATTACGAGGGGGAAGGTATAAAAGACTGAACAATGGAAGTCTTGGTCTCTTTTTCCGGCTTTTGGCTTCCAGTTCAGCAGCTGAAAACTACTCAGCTCATCTGGGTTACTTGTTTGGTCTCTTGTGAGTAATTTCTAAAATAAATACTTAGTTTTGCTTTCAGTAAGTGTGCCATTTATCGTTGCAGCATCAAAGTAAACATATAAAATATGTTTAAGTTATGGTAGTATGACTTTGACCTTATCAAGTGTTGGTGGCACACGCCTTTAATCCCAGGACTCGGGAGGCAGAGGCAGGCGGATCTCTGTGAGTTCAAGGCTGGGCTGGACCGATAGCCTCCAAAACAATACAGAGAAATCATGCCTCGTAAAAACCAAAAAAAAAAACCAAAAAAAACCTCAGTTTTTGTTATACACATCTTTCAATTGTTTGGTTAGCATTACCCCAATATATTTTATGTTGCTTCTGGCTACAGTAAAGGGTGATGTTTCTCTGATTTCTTTCTCAACCCATTTATAGTCTGTATACAGGAGGGCTACTGGTTTTTTCGTTAATCATATATCCTGTGACTTTGCTAAAGGTGTTTATCAGCTGTAGGAGTTCCTGTGTAGAGTTTTTTTCGTCACTTATGTAAGCTGTCATATCATCTGCAAATAGGGAAATTTTGACTTCTTTTCCAATTTTTATCCCCTTAATCTCCTTGTTGTTTTATTTCTCTAGGTAGAAAAAGTACAATATAGAAGAGATATGGAGATATTGGACAGCCTTCTCTTGTTCTTGATTTTAGAGGAATCACATTGAGTTTCTATCCAGGTAGTTTGATGTTGGCTGTAGGTTTGCTGTATATTGCTTTTACAATGTTTAGATTTGTTCTTATTATCCCTGCTCTCTCCAAGAACTTTATCATGAAAGGGTATTGGATTTTGTCAAAGTCTTTTTCAGTATGTAGTAAGATGATCATATGGTTTTTCTTTACAGTTTGTATATATGGTGGATTATGTTGATGGATTTTCATATGTTGAACCATCCCTACATCCTTGGGATGAAGCCTACTTGATCAGGGTGCATATTAGATGCAGAACAAAGGACTACTAGCCTACAATCCACAACACCAGGGAAACTATGAAACAAGGAGGACCCTAAGAGAGAAACATATGTGGTTTTTATTTTTCAGATTGTTTATATGGTGGTTTACAGTGATGGATTTTCATATGTTGTACCATCCCTACATCCTTGGGATGAAGCACACTTGATAATGGTACATATTAGACATAGAAAAAAGGACTACCAGTCTACAATCCATAACACCAGAGAGCTACAAAACAAGGAGGACCATAAGAGAGAAACAAATGGCCCCCCAAAGAAAGTGAAAGGAAAAAGAACCCCTGAGCTAATTGTGAGCATAGAGGGGAGAGGAGGGAGGTGGGAAAAAGAGAAGGGAAGAAAAGGAGTGGGGAGGAAAGCAAGAGGGATCAGGACGACTGAGACAGGGAAGGAATAGAGGAGAGCAACAAGAGGTACCTTGATAGAGGGAGCCAGCATAGATATCAGGAGAAATCTGGTCCTAGGGAAATGTTCAGAGATCCACAAGGATGACCCCAACTAAGATCTAGGCAGTAGTGGAGAGGCTCTTTGATGCCCTTCCCCTTTAATGAGATTGATGTCTACCTTGTAGGGTAAAGCCTTTTCCTTGCCAGCCACTTTGGTTTTTCCCTACCAGTCACCTGGGCTCTGCCACATTTTAGTCCCCAAATATCACACAGGACACTGTATTAATTATGAAGCTGTTGGCCATTTGCTTGTTTCTTACTGGCTATCTCTGATTTAAGTATTTACCCCATGATTGTTAATCTAAGTATTTCTCTTACTGGAGAAAGGTTCCAAACTTCTTTTCCCTATGGCGGGTACATTGTGACTCTCTGTGTTGCTCCTACCCAGAGTCCTCCCAGACTCCTAGTCCCACCTATCTTGCTTTTCTATTGGCACACAGTGCTTTATTGACATGTATACAGGACTTCCCCTTCACTACCGTAATTGCCATCATAGAGCCTTCATCCAGTAACTGATCAAAGCAGAATCAGAGACCCACATCTAGGCACTGAACTGAACTCCTGGAATCCAGATATCGAGAGGTAAGAATGATGACCAAGTCCGGGCATTGGTGGCATATGCCTTTAATCCCAGCACTCGGGAGGCAGAGGCAGGCGGATCTCTGTGAGTTCGAGATCAGCCTGGTCTGCCGAGAAAGTTCCAGGACAGGGTCCAAAGCAATACAGAGAAACCCTGTGTCGAAAAACCAAAAAAAAATGATGAGCAAAGGGGTCAACACCAGGCTGAGGAACCCACAGAAACAGATAGGCTGTACTAGATGGAGCTCATGGTTACCAGTCTGACAGCTGGGAAACCAACATAGGACCAAACCAAGCCATCTGATTGTGGGTGTTAGCTAAGAGGCGTGGGTAATCTATGGGAACCCAACAGTGGAGCCAGTGTTTATCCCTAGTGCACAAATGGACTTTGGGAGTCCTTTCCCTAATGAAGGAATACTATTTCAGTCCATACATGGAACAGGGTCTAAGTCCTGCCTCAAATGATGTAACAGACTTTGAAGATTCCCCATGGAAGCCCTCAGTATGCTTTGAGGGTGGGTGGGGGATGGATTGTGGGGGTCAGTGGGGGGCATGGGAGGATGGGAAGGCAAGGGAATGGTGGTGATTGATATATAAAATACAATTGTTTCTAAAAGAAAAAAGAAATAATAGTATGGTGAATTCATAGTTGATTGCTTTAGCTAGCCAGAAAGGATGGGATACAGTATGTTAGTGCTGATTGCATTAACAATTTCTTCAGTTCTCAAAAACTATGCTGCTTTAAACTTGTGAGCTGTTTGCACTCATTGAAACAAGGACTTCTGACATGAAACAGGTCAGAGAACCCAGCACAGTCTGATATCTTGAGATATGACAGAAAGTAGCTTAGGAAAACTTTTACTTGTTTTCTAGAATAAGAGTTAGTAGCACACATGAGCAAAATACCCTTGATTCATTTACTTTATATTAAAAACATCATTCTTTGTCTCTGCTTAGCACCTGGTATGTTCTCATTCCAAATAGTTGTCATCTGTTGTTTAATTGCAAGTTAACTCCCATCATCAGTATCCATTTAATTATATTTTAATTGATTTAACCTCAATAGACCTAAGTAAATATAGACAAATTTTTTTACTTCCTATTAGCTTCTTCAACCTTTCCAAATTCATCATGTGTATGTTTCTCTTTTCCTAATGCATATCCTCATATGGATTACTCAGATGTGAGCATATGATCTCTGTTATGTTTGTCATCACAGATTTACAGAGACCTGACATAAAGGATACAGAAAACATCCATATGTCACCTTTTAAAGTTGTGTGCTATCAGATGACACTCTTTTTTCTGACTCTCTAAAATCATTCAAAATCTATGGAAGATGTCCTTGTATTACTTTAATTTTTATGCTATAATGCATTTTAAGGGAGTTCCCTATAGCAGCTGAATCAGAATATCTTAGATGGCATCTAAAAACTGGTACTGAGGGACAATGAACAGACTTCGATATTAATGGATACAGACCCTAGCTAGATAAAGACCTACACAAGTAAAAA
This sequence comes from Mesocricetus auratus, assembly GCF_017639785.1. Classification (NCBI taxonomy): domain Eukaryota; kingdom Metazoa; phylum Chordata; class Mammalia; order Rodentia; family Cricetidae; genus Mesocricetus; species Mesocricetus auratus. Next base: position 666,547 of record NW_024429233.1, on the reverse strand, counting down.
TAGAATAGATAAAATTACAGATGGTGTCTCAGCAGGGACAAAATAATAAGAGACTCTTAATAAATGAATCACTCAAAGCAAGTATGATGTATTTTCATTGTATTATACAATGACGCTTTTTTTGTAGTGATACAAATTTTGTAGGCAGCCTTTGGTCTACCTTACAAATTTGAAATGAAAGAGACTGAAATTTAAAAAATCAAACACATATACACAATTAAATTGCATCAAAGCCTAAAATTATAGAAAAACACAGCTCCAGGTTACAATATTAGAAACCTCATTTAATCTTCACTATGTATTATTAGAAGCTTGAACTTAATTGCATTAAATATAAAGAAGAGATGAGTGACAGTCTTCAAGGAGCTTACTACGCAGAAAGTGCCTGTTTAGATTCACCTGATACCACTGAGTCCTTGTGTATTCGTCTCTGATTTTCCACAACTGATCCTCTTTGTGTAGTATTCAGTTAATAGACACCAGGCCCATGAACAGCCTGAGACCCAAAAAAACAACACCTAGAACATCAACATATGTACCTTCAATTCATCATCACAGTCTCTTTCTCTACAGAATGTGAGAGAAACCATAGTTTGCTTTTTTAGGGTGACTTTTCCCTAAACTTACTGAGACATTATTCACATTTCTTTGCAAAATAACTGACAACTATTTGTCAGGAAGGTTTTATTTAGGTTCACAGTTACAGAAGGAATTAAGTTCTTATGGTGTGAAAGACATTTCATTCATGCAAGTTGGTTTTTCCCTTAGTGTCCATGGTGAGGAAGGAGAAATGGAAGCATGTTGGCAGTTAGTTCACTTCATTATTTTTTTTACCTATCCAAAGTCCTCAGTTTTTGGAACAGTGTCATTCATTCAAAGTGTGTCGTCCCTTGTATTTAAATACTCATGGAACCACCTTCACAGAAATGCTAATCATTGTTTCCAAGATGCTTCTACAGTCAGACAGTTGACAATGAAATTTAAACATCATTTTACTAACAGGATTTCTAATTATCTTTTTATCAAACCACTTCCATTTCATATTTTGCATTTAGTTTTTATTACCAATCACTCTTGAGAACATGAACTTCAGAGTGTGATGCTACCCATTGATGCCATTTTTCAAGTCTCAGGTGAAAGATTGAGAAAACTCCCAGGAGCCATTTCAATACTACAAAAAGCTGTAACAATCATCTCTATGCACATATCTGTGTGGTCCTTAAACTTCCTCTATAGCAAGTATATATTGTTACCTGTCTTAAACAATGAAGAAACATATGGCAAGCACAAGCTCACTCAAATTATCAATATTGAACTAATGAAATTGTAAAATGTACTAATAAATCTGGTTTTTAAATTCATGCACAACTCACTACACAAATAATCTGTAGGATGTCTCACTGACTGAAACTGATCCTACAAATTCTGTTCACACTCACAGACAAAAATATAGTGACACAGATGTATGTGCTGAGGGGTGTCTAATCTTCTGACATTTCTTATATCCTCCATCCTATAGAGAATTTTCAGGATTAATTCAGAGTTTTACCATCAGCCTGGAAACCTCACAGTAGAGTGTTATGAATCATACTGTGAACCCCAAGTTTCCATCTGCATTAATTAAATAAATAAAATCAACCTTGGGGCAGGAATCAGAGCCAGCAACTAGTTGACAGATAGTAATTTTGAAGTGTGTGGAAGAAGGATGGAGAGATGAAAAGAAATAGTAGGGAATGACTTTTGAGTGTGGTTGTCTTCGTTGTTTGGCAAAATATAAGGAAGATCTCTATATGGGAAATAGGCAAAGAGGGAATTTAAGGTAATTTCTCCTCAACATTTCTGAGCTATCAGGTTTTCACTCAGCCTCTGATTTCAGAGTCTTTATTGGTAAATATAATAATAGAGATTTTATTACAAACTACATTTGGTGGCAGCTTCAGGAGGTGGTTCCAGTGGGACATCAAAGTCCTTCCAGGCCTATGGTGGAATAATATTTTAACTATATAAATGTGTGTTACATTTGTTTGTGCTGTATTGTTTGACAATGTAAAAATGTGTTGCTTTTCTTGGCCTTGGCAACTAATTGGTCTAATAAAAATGAACACCACAGGTAGTAAAGGGGTAGGCAGGGATGGTGGTCATAGAGAATAAATAGGAAGAGGAATCAAGATTGGAGAGAGAATGGGAAATAGAGAACAAGTGAGAAATAAAGGGAGATGCCTAGATCCATTTAACCAGACAGCCAGGCAGTTTCAGCCAAAAAGACATGGAGGAAAGCAGAAAAGTTGTACACTCAGAAGACAAGAAAGGTTAAAAGCCCTGAGGTAAATATAGGTGAAGAGAAATAGATTAATTCAATTTTTAAAAGCTGTCAAGAAATGATCCTAAGATAAGGCTGAGCATTCATGATTAATAATATGTATGCATGTCATGATTTAGGGACTGGTGGCCCAAAAAAGAATGCTACACAGGCCTCTGATGCAGAAGAGTGCCAGAAGGCTGGACCACAAACTAGTGGCTGCAACAGTGTGGATTCAAGTGCAGCCATAGTTCTGGCAGGAAAACAACAGTGTGTTAGGTACCGATATCAATAAAGAGGTGATGCCCTTCATCATGGTAGATGTGAATCTATCAATGACATTTATAAAAGCTACTGCATTGATTCATAGGTAAGAAGGATAAGTAAATCTTTCAAAGTTACAAAAATAAAACATATTTTTAAAAGCAAGGAGAACATAAGATCTGTTTTAATAATGAAAATTCCCTAGACATGGCATCAGCCTCATACTTCCTTGATGGTTCATTTGGCTATGGCATTCTGTCTCAGTGATATGAAAGTCCAGTGACAAGCAAGGAACACAGACAGCTTTCACTGGTGTACATACAAAGGCTTGCAGGTCTCTCTGCGTGCATTTGTCCAGGTGAGAAGTTGTTCTCTTTGCACTCACAACCCGCACTCAGCACCATAACTTCCATTACACTATATTCCTCCAACTGTCTTATCTGCAAGCAACAAAAATAGCACAAAGTCTACTGCCCATTCTATAAGGAGGACATGAGGGAAAGTTTTGTGTTTATTTTTCTCAGCTCCTACCTAACAGCTTTTTTGAGGGTCAGTGAACATATGAATCACTTTGCCTATCAGGCCTGTAGCAGCATACGTAAAAGTCAATGCCTATGGCCTTCATAAGAACTCAATTATGTTTGTTATGAAGTCCCTAAATTAAAATTGCTCATTTTGTTCTGTAGCCCACTTTTTAATTGGATCCTTTGGTGTTGTGGAGACTTGCTTCTTAAGTTCTTTGTAAAGTTTAGAGATCAGCCCTCTGTGAGATGTGGGGTTAGTGAATAGGTTTTCCCATTCTGTGAGCTGCCTTTTTGTCTTGTTGTCTATGTCCTTTGCCTTACAGAAGCTTCTCAGTTTCAGGAGGTCCTATGTTTTAATTGTTGACCTCAGTGTCTGTGCTACTGGTGTTATGTTCAGGAAGAAGTCTCCTGTACCAATTCGTTCAAGGGTACCTCCTATTTTCTCTTCTAACAGGTTCAGTGTGGCTGGATTTATGTTGAGGTCATTGATCCATTTGGACTCAAGTTTTGCGCATGGTGATAGACATGGATCTATCCACATTCTTCTACATGCCAGCATCCAGTTTTGCCAACCCATTTTTTGAAGATGTTGTCTTTTATCCATTGTACATTTTTAGATTCTTTGTCAAACTTCAGATGTTCATACATTTATGGGTTAATATCAGGGTGTTAAAATCGATTCCATTGGTCTACTTGTATATTTTTGTGCCAATGCCAAGATGTTTACAGGACTATAGCTTCATAATAGATATTGAAATCAGGAATGGTGATGCCTCCGGACATTGCTTTGTGGAATAGTGTTATTTTGGCTATCCTGGGTGTCTTGCTTTTCCATATAAAGTTGATTATTGTTCTTTCAACATCTGTGAAGAATTGTGCTAGGATATTAATGGGGATTGCATTGAATCTGTTGATTGCTTTTGGCAAGAGTGCCATTTTTACTATGTTGATACCTATCCAAGAGCATGGGAGATCTTTCCATTTTCTGATGTCTTCTCTAATTTCTTTTTTTAAAGACTCAAAGTTCTTTCAATACAGGTCTTTCACTTGTTTGGTTAGCATTGCCTCAAGGTATTTTATGCTGTTTGTGGCAATTGTATAGGGCGATGTTTCTCTGATTTATTTCTCAGCCCTTTTATCATCTGTATATAGTAGGACTACTGATTTTCTTGAGTTGATCTTGTATCCTGCCACTTTGTTGAAAGTATTTATCAGCTGTCAGAGTTCCATAGTAGAGTTTTTTGGATCAATTATATAAGCTATCATACCATCTGCATATAGTGAAAGTTTGACCTCTCCTCTCCTCAATAGAGGGGTCTAAAATGGCTGGGAGGCACTTAAAAATGAGCTTAATATCCCTAGCCACCAGGGAAATGCAAATCAAAACAACTCTGAGATATCATCTTAATCCTGTCAGAATGGCTAAAATCAAAAACACCAATGACAGTTTATGCTGGAGAGGATTTAAGAAAAGGGGAACACTCCTCCACTGCTGGTGGGAGTGCCAACTCCTACAGCCACTTTGGAAATCACTATGGAAAATCCTTAGAAAAATGGGAATCCGCCTACCATAAGAACCAGCAATTCCACTTTTAGGTATGTACCCAATAGTTGCATGTTCATACAACAAGGATGTCTGTTCCACTGTATTCATAGCAGCATTTTTGTAATAGCCAGAAGCTGGAAGCAGCCTACATTCCCCTGAAATGTAGAGTTGATAAAGTGTGGTACATTGACACAATGTAGTATTATTCAGTGGAAAAAACAATATAATCTTGAAATGTGCAGACAAATGGACAGAACTAGTAGAAACCATCCTGAATGAGGTAACCCAGTCACAAAAAGACAAACATGGTATGTACTCATTCATATATGGATTTTAGGCATATATCAAGGGAGTGCCAGCCTACAATCCCACGGCCAGAGAGTCTGGGAAACAGAGCCTTCAACCAATGATGGATGGAAGCAGAGGCAGATTCCCACAGCTAATCACTGAGCTGAACTCAAGGAACCCAGTGACAGAGAGGGAGGAGTGATGAGCATAGGGGTCAAGACAGGGCTGGTTTAACCCACAGAAACAGCTGACCTGAACCAGGGGGAGCATTTGAATCCCAAACTGATGGCTGGGAATCCATTATGGGACTGATCCAGACTCCCTGAATGTGGGTGTCAGTGAGGAGGACTAGGAAATATGTCGGGCCTCGGGTAATCAATCCCTGGCAAACAAATGGACTTTGAGAGATGCTTTCACTACCTGTGCTCTTGGATGAAATGATAGAATCTGAACACCTCCCATGGAGAGCCTCACCCTCCCTGGGAAAAGGAGTGGGGATTGGGGGAGGGGGATGGGTAGTTGGTGGGAGCATGTGGGAGGAGGGAATGGAGAGTGAGAAGGAGCTGGGATTGACATATGAAGCAACCTTGCTTCTTATTTAAATTTAAATATAAAATAAAAAAAATTAAAAAATCGCTCATGTGAATCATCTCACATAAAGAGGCATGGGTCATGTTTAATGTCACAGATTCAGGCCTTGTGATCCATGGGAAAAAAGTGATTATTTACAGTATCTGTAGAAAGCTTAACACTGAGGTGCTTTTTTTTAATTTTTCTCACAAAATATTGAGTCCCTTCATTTATCTTTTGGTTTGGAAATTAGTATTATCTTCCATTATGTCCCCTCTGTGCATTGAAGATTCTTCACTTACAATAATGTTTTTCATTAGCAGACAAAGTAGTACTTAGTGTATAAACATTATGCCTGACATTAGAAATAGTTGGGGATATGAAACAACTCTTCTATTTAGCAGCAAGATTGCAACTGTGAGTTGCAAGGGGCTGGTGGAAAACCTACCAAAGGTCATCAGGAATATGATTGGAAAACACAATCCAGGAGACGAGTTACAGAAACTGGTATAGTTTTCGAGTAAACTAAAAGAAAGTGTCTTCAAAAAAAGTAAGTATTGCTGAGGGAAGGAGTTCTTCACTATGTCTAGTGAATGTGTGCTTCGAGGTAAAGGTGGAAGCCACATCCTGACCAGAGATGAAAACCAAGACAAAGGTGTGGAGAACATAAATGCTGGTGGGAAATGTGGGGATTATGAGTCAGTTCTGTTAAAATGAAAGCTTTCCTACAAAAAATGCTGAGTTAAAAGCTAGAAAGTTGAACGGCAGTGTGTATGCCAACTTAAGGATCTGAGAAGTCAGACCATCAGGTAACAGAGTGACAGGGCACTTTGTGAACCTACCTAAGGACCTAACCCTGGGACAAACACCATCAGTAAAGACACAAGGAAAGTTGCCAGCAGAATTTCAGTTAAACAAAAATTGAGGACTTTAAGCTGGAGTTTATGATAAAACTAGGCATTTCAGCTACAATTTAACATTCTCTGTCTTCATTCTTAGAATGCAGACATAACCAACTCTAGCAGGCACAGATCAAGAGTGAAAGAATGGTAAATAACCAATTCATAAAGTGTCTATACTAGACAGAAGTGAGGTTCTCAAGAGAAACATTCTCTAAGCTAAGGTTGCCAGAAACAGAGTGATGTTTGCAGTAAACACAGACCAGTTCCTAATTGTATTCTACACTCTGCAAAGAAAGTTGTATATGAAACTGGAAGCTGCCTCAGCAGTTTCCACACCAACTTGTTGGTGTGTTGCTATGTTGAGAACCAACATAATCATGTGGGAGTTTCTCTATGACAATGCAAAGCTTAAAGGGAAAGCTTACAGTGTGTGACACAGCACATGGAGTATGTTTGCCACACAGGAGTACAAACATATGCGCATGGGTATCTACATGAAGGATAAGAAGTGATCATAAAGGAGCTAAGTTTATACTCACACTTAATGTCTTTTTGAGTTGTTTGTTGTTGTGTTTATTTTTTTATATAACATACCATCTTACTCTGTAGCTTTCAAGTTCTGGTATCCTTTATATTGACTGTACTGAATTTTGATCACAGAAATCATCCTCTTTGTGCTTTCTGAGTATTGGAGTTGCAGGCCTGGTTTCTTCACACTTATTCTTAAGAAGATCATGTACTCACAGACAGCTTGATTCCATAAAGAAAATAGTATCACTTCACATTTCTGGTGTTCCCAGTTTCTTCTCCATCTCTTCAATATGCTTGAGGACCAAGATGTGAGCTTTCTGCTGTTCCTCTTGTAATGCTTTCAGTCTGCCGTTGTGGACTATAACCCCTTGAAACCAGAATCTCTACTAAATGCCTCCTTTATAAGTTTTCTTGGTCATGGTGTTTGTTACAACAACGGAAAAGAAACACTACAAGCAATGAAAACCCTGAGACTTCTGAGAACAGAATCGATTATAAAATAAGCATTTGTTCATTTAAGCTTCCATATTAGTGGTGATTTGATACAGGAGCCTTTTATAACGAATAAATTTCCCCCGATAATGATAGGGGCAAATGAGAGTGGCCACTGCCCCAGGAAGCTTCACAATTCTATTTCAGAGGAAAATACTATATATTTGCATTAATAAAGCAAAGTACCATACATGGGATAGTGCACATAAAACAGAAGTTTATCACACAACATACCTGAGCCTGAAGAGACAAACATGACATAGTATTTTCTGTCTAGTAAAGGCCAATATCTCCTTCTGAGGTGGGCCCTGTTACACTTGCATTCCTGGAGGAAAGCCCAGCTTATATTTGGACCATGTTCTGTAGATTCCCAACTGGGCACAAAACTGTCCCTCTGATTATTAAGTTTTAATTTATGGATTTTTGAGGGAGCATAACATAAACCACTGCAAAGAAAAAGGAAATATAATAGAAATGTAGTAAGTGGGTCAGTTAAATTAAAAAATCAAAACTTAGGAACTTTTGCATGGGATAGGTTGGGGGATAACATAGTAGTAAGGCTCATTTCTATCCTTCTGAAAGAGAAGCTGCAATGTCAATATTGGACACAGGAAAACAGAAAAAACATACTTTAAGAAAACAGGCATGCTGAAGATATAAAATTTGGGAAGGAGATACTGTTATTTGGAAACATTGAGAATGCTCTCTTCTTTATTCAGTGAAACATGCAAGTCAGCTAAGGGAGACAGACTACAAGGCCATCTTCCCAGTTATTGCAGTGCACGATGGGAAAGAAGCTGAGCGCATTGCAGCTGTGAAGGCTGTGTGGATACTAGCCATAAAGATCTGCTTATGTAAGAGGACCTGGCTTCAGGCCGTATACAGGAGCGAACAAAGGGAAGGTGGCTCTTACCACTCCTCGTTAGAGTCCACAATTTCCCTTGTGTTGGTCCTGGAGAACACGAGAATTTCTGCCACACCCGAACTGTCATTCTTCCTATGCCTCGCCAAGGTCTTCGGGAAAGCTGTGTTTCCATTGCTGTTCCACGATAACAAACAATGACTTACGTGCCAAAGATTTGTAATAGAGACCCAATGATATTCCCTGCCTGGCAGAAACAGGACGGTGCTAACCAAAGTTCTGCTCAGATAGCGTCCAGGAAGACAGTGTTATGAATAATACATACAACCCTATCTCATGATATCCAAAATGTTCAGGTTTCAGCTGAAATTTATTGTTAAAGTAGAAAATTAAAAGCTACGAGTAAGAGTAGCAGATACCAATACAGAGATGGAGGAGTGAGGTGTGAGTTCAAAAATATTTACTTTTAACATGGCGCCTTTATTTGACACTGTAGTGCAGTTTCCTGTTCACCCTGGTGGGCAATGTTTAGGTACCAGGGTAAATGAGGAAAAGAAAGACGTTTGACATAAGGAAGATAGAAAAATAATTCTGGGTGATAGCCATGCAGTGAGCAGGTAATAACACTAATATATCAAATTCTACAGAACACCAGATTTTATAGGTTACAAATTTGAACTGTAGGAACAAAAACGTTTTAATAAAGCACTCAAACATTTTGCGAGTGTCCCAGAGTAACATAGAAGAGTTGTGTATGTGACAGGAACAGTCAGCACAAGGCATTTAAGACACAGTAAGAAGTAAATGTAGACAACACCAAATATCCAGAGCTTGTTTAAGAGAGATGAAAGTCAGTTCCACCTCCTAAGGTCCTCACCTGGAATCCTCTACCTTTAAGTATTCACTCCACAGACTCCCAAGACAACTGCAGTGTAAGAAATCCCTGAAAACTAATGTATAGTTGGTGTATTTTTCCATTTCACAAGGCACAGCCACATCAGAGGATTTTAAGTAGAGTGAGATGAACAGATTCTTTTAAAATACTGTGAGGAACAAACAGAAAAGGACAGTCATGAGAAGCCACGGAATAGAGAGAAGGCAAGTGTAGCTGTCAGAATAGAAGGTGTGGTGAGGGCAAGACATTCTGTAGAGTTGAGGAAACTCATTCATCAATCACACTGTGAAGAACGCTGGATGCTCTGCTAGACTCTATGGCAGAGCAGGGACTAGAGTGGAAGATTTTACATTCTCACTTACATTATTAAAGAATGGTAAAAAAGGAGACGTAGCAAGAACTATAAAATGCCAGCAGATTTGCATTTGGCCCAAACTGAGAAAATACACCTAATATTTAGACATGTCTGCTTACAAGATTTATTTATATGCATAAGCTTATTTTTAAAATTCAATTCAGTAATTTATAAAGATAATTTTCCATTAAAATGTAAAGTATTTAAGAAGAAGATGCATTTGACTACCTTTGAATTGCCCTGCCTGTCTGTCTGTCTTTTCTGTGTTAGTCTGTCTCTATATAGCTCTGCCTGTGTTGGAAATCACTATGTCGACCACACTGGCCTTTAACTCAAACAGACCTTGAAATTAATCCCCTTTTCCTTTTACTTACCCACACCAGACATAAATATTCAAAGAAGGTATCAGGATACCTTCAAATCATTTGTTAAGATAATGATAATTGATATGAGCAGCCTTGATAGTTAATACTATTTTTTTCTGGTATTTAAAATTATTTTCTGGGTTTTCACAGAAAATTCTGATATCATATTTTAAAGATGGCATTTGTATTCCTCTGTCAATACTGTCTAAGATCGTTCTTATAATTTAACAAGTACATGTTTCAACTTAATGTCTGCAATAATAAAAAAATACATTGTGTTTTTAAAAAGCAGTATAGAGAATGTCCCCAGTATTGATAGACATTAAAAATTTTACTTATTTCCAGTACATATGTTTGCGGCTGTGTTTGTATCCATCCACATGAGTGAAGGTGTGTTCAGAGATCCGAAGAAGATGTTGGATGCCTGGAGCCTGACATAGAGGTGTTTGAGAGCCATCTGTTATAGGTTCTGGGAACCAAGCCTTGCCCTCTGCAAGAGCATCAAGAGCTCAGTGTTCAGCCCCAGATATTAAGGTTTTAGTTAAATGTTCTTTTTTGGTTATACAATGCAATGATATTTGCAGGTATGTCTTTCAAGAAATGTATTTTGAGGAGCATATCTTGGGGGATTAAAATATATATTAAGTGTAAAGAGAGGCTTTTTCCTGGAGAGGAGCCTTCCCGCCAGCCTGGTTCTAGAGCCGCATCAGTCCCAAATAAACACACAGGAGGATATATTAATTATGAAGCTGTTGGCCTTGCTTGTGTCTTACTGGATAGCTCTGACATAATTAATTACACCATAATTGTTAATCTAAGTATGTCTCTTACCGGAGAATAGTTCCGGGCTTCCTACCCCATGGCGTCACATGTCTCTGTGTTTCTCCTTCCCAGAATCCTCCTGGACTCCTAGTCCCACCTATCTAGATTCCTATTGCCTCAACAGTGCTTTATTAACAAATGCACAGGACTTCCCCCATCATCTCCTCTTTTCTGTTTAAATAAAAAGAAAGGTCTTAACTTTAACATAGTCAAATTATATATAACAGAACAGTTATCAAGTAAGAACAGTTACAACATTTTGTCTATTAACATTTAGCAAGATTTAAAGAAACTATCATCTATCTCTTTCTTGTGAGTCCAAAGTCCTATATGTAGCTTATCTCTTATCATAACTAAGGAAAACTATAATTATAGCTCTCTGTCTTCAACTCTATCAAAGACCACAGAAGAATAATATATAAACACTAGGATTGACAGAGATATCTTACTGTCTGGACAGTCACCCGAAGTTCCTCTGTAACGTTGGGACATCCATCTTCAGCCCATAGGCCACAATGTGTCTGGAACACTTCTCAGCAAAGCAGGAAATTTCAAATTGTCCATCTTCATTGGCAGTCTGTATGTCAATTTTCTGTGTCCTGTAGAAAGTCTCATAGACTCTTCCATGGAGCAGGAACCCTGTAAGACAGAGTTCAGCAGTCACTTTCCTGTGGGTCCTGCATGTCCAGTTTATATAGCAACAGTTAAACAGTCTAGGCAAGAGCAGTTTCTTGTCCAAACGGCTAATCTTGCCATGTTGAAAGCAAACTCCATAACAAGTTTCTTCGATGCCCTTCTTCCTCTCAGACATAATTGGTGCTGCCAGGAGCAGACATTTATCATTGGCAAGAAAAACCCTAAACCATTTTAAATGCCATTTTCTGAAGGTCTTTGAGAGGTTTGAAGACTGATTATCTGTCTGAAATACATCTCTATCTATCTAGAAAACCTAACTTACCTAACTATAAGTTCTGACTATTATAAGTAACTATCTATAATCTGTATTCAATTGTGCATTACATTTTAAAAGATCAGTATAAGCACAATACTTAATCAAGAGGAGAAATATACACATCACAAAATTGGCCGTGATTTGTATCAATAAATGAAAAACCATACCCATACAATAATTCCCCTATTTACCATTAAAAAGAGATTAGTTGTGATCATTAACCAATTATAAACAACCCCATTTAAATGAAAACAAAGATTTATAAACGAGATGGGAATTGGGATGTCACTCATTCCAAACTGCTTCCTGCTGGAAGAGGGCGCTGTTCATACCATGGGGATCATGACAAAACTAATAAAACTGTATAAGCCCGTATTTTCGGGGTCTGTAAAGCTGCATCATCTTAGCTGTCCCAATTGTTGGAACACCTGGTCCAATGCTTCCGGGGGTCTTGGTTCTTCAAAGCACAGAAGCCTGGAAGGAATCCGCAGCTTTTCATTTTCTGTAGAAACATAAATAAAAACTTCTTTTCCAAGTAACATATCCTTATACTTAAATTTTGAACTCAAGGCATTTTTAAAAGATAAAAGTTGAATTAATTTAACAGCATTTATAAGCAAGTGTACTTTAGCAGTTATTCGTTCCTTAGCAATGAAAAAACTGAAAAACACAATAGCATACAGTATCCAGACTTTCTGGTAAGAGACATACTTAGATTAACAAATATGGGATAATTACTTAAAGCAGAGCTAGCCAGTAAGAGACAAGCAAGGCCAACAGCTTCATAATGAATATAGCCACCTGTGTGTTTATTTGGGACTGATGCGGCTCTAGAACCAGGCTGGTGGGAAGACTCCTCTCAAAGAAAAAAGCCTCTTTTTACAAAGAAACCTATGTAAGACCTTATTTTCAGGGTCTGTGAAGCTCCATCATCTTTGCTGTCTCAGTTGTTGTAACAACTGGCCCACTGCTTCTGGGGGTCTTGTTTCATGAAACCACAGAAGCCTGGAAGGAATCCTCAGCTTTTCATTTTCTGTAGAAACATAAATAAAAACTCCTTTCATAAGTAACTTATCCTTATACTTTAATTTTGAAGTCAAGGCATTTTTTTAATTTTTTAAAATTCATTTTTCAGTTTAAATTTAGATAAGAAACAAGGTTGCTTCACAAGTCAGTTCCATGTCCCTCTCCCTTTCCCTCCCATCCTCCCATTCCCTCACCTCAACACCCAATTATCCCCTCATTTCCCCAGGGAGGGTGAGGCCCTCCATGGGGATGTTGATAGTCTGGTATTTCATATACGGCAGAGCCTAGACCCTTCCCCAAGAGTTTAGGGTGAGAGTTCACCTCACATTGTTGGATCGGAGTCCAAAATCCATGTGTATACTCGGGATGGGTAATAATCTGCTGCCCAAGGCTCAAAAATTACCTAGGCCTCCTCACTGACACTCACATTCAGGGGGTCTTGATCAGTCCCATGCTGGATTCCCAGGCAAGAGTTAACCTTTGTCAGGTCAACAGTTTCTGGGGGTTAAACCAGCCCAGTCTTAATCCCTTTGGTCATCAGTCATCCCTCTCTGTTACTGGCTTTATGAGTTCAGCTCAGTACTTAACCGAGGGAGTCTGCCTCTTCTTCGATCAGCCACTAAATGGAGTTTCTGTTTCCCAGACTCTCTGGCCATGGGATTGTAGGCTGGCACTCCCCAGATCTATGTCTAAAATCCATATATGAGAGAGTACATGCCATATTTCTCTTTTTGTGACTGGGTTACCTCACTCAGGATGGTTTCTTATAGTGTCAACAATTTGCCTGCGAATCTCAGGATTCCATTGTTTTTTTTCTGCTGAATAGTACTCCATTGTGTAAATGTACCACATTTTCTCTATCCACTCTTCGGTTGAGGGACATCTAGGTTTCATCCAAGTTCTGGCTATTACAAATAATGCTGCTATGAACATAGTGGAACAGACATCTTTGTTTTATGAATGGGCATCTTTTGGATATGTGCCTTAGAGTGGAGATGCTGGGTCTTGTGGTAGGTTTATTCCCATTTTTCTGAGGAATCTCCATACTGGTTTCCAAAGTGGCTGAACCAGTTGGCACTCCCAACAGCAATGGAAGAGTGTCCCCCTTTCACCACATCCTCTCCAGCATAAATTATCTTTGGTGTTTTTGATTTTAGCCATTCTGACAGGATTGAGATGGTATCTCAGAGTTGTTGTGATTTGCATTTCCCGGATGGCTAAGGATGTTGAGCACTTTCTCAAGTGCCTCTCAGACATTTTAGACTCCTCTATTGAAAACTCTCTGTTTAGTTCTGCATCCTAATTTTTAATTGATTGCTTTGATGTTTTGGAGACTTGATCTTGAGTTCTTTGTAAATTTTGGAGATCAACCCTCTGTCAGATGTGAGATTAGTGAATATTTTTTCCCATTTTGTGGGCTGCCTTTTTGTCTTGCTGACTGTGTCCTTTGCCTTACCAAAGCTTCTCAGTTTCAGTAGGTCCATTTTATTAATTGTTGATCTCACTGTCTGTACTTGTGGTGTTATGTTCAGGAAGCTGTCTCCTGTACCAGTTCGTTCAAGGTTACCACCCAATTTCTCTTCTAAGAGTTTCAGAGTGGCTGGATTTATGTTGTTGTCTTTGATCCATTTGGACTTAAGTTTGTGCATGGCGATGTACATGGATCAATCTTCATTCTTCTACATGCTATCCTTCAGTTATGCCAGCACCATTTGTTGAAGATGCTTTCTTTATGCCATTGTATTTTTTTAGCTTCTTTGTCAAAGATCAGATGTTCGTACGTGTGTGGGTTATTACCCGGGTTTTCAATTCGATTCCATTGGTCTACCTGTCAATTTTTGTGCCAATACCAAGCTGTTTTCAGGACTATAGCTTTATAATAGAGATTAAGGTCAGGGATGGTGATGCCTCCGGACATTCCCTTGTTGAACCGGGTTGTTTTGGCTATCCTGAGTCTTTTGATTTTCCATACAAAATTGATTATTGTTCTTTCAAGTCTGTGAAGAATTGTGCTGGGATTTTAATGGGGATTGCATTGAATCTTTTGGCAGTATTGCTATTTTTATTGTATTGATCCTACCTATCCAAGAACATGGGAGATCTATCCATTTTCTGAGGGCTTCATTAATATCTTTTTTTAAAGATTCAAAGTTCTTGCAATACAGGTCTTTCACTTGTTTGGTTAGCGTTACCCCAAGGTATTTTATGTTGTTTGTGGCAATTGTAAAGGGTGATGTTTCTCTGATTTTTTTCTCAGCCCTTTTATCATCTGTATATAGTAGGGCTACTGATTTTCTTGAGTTGATCTTGTAGCCTGCCACTTTGCTGAAGGTGTTAATCTGCTGTAAGTGTTCCCTGGCAGAGTTCTTTGTGTCATTGATGTAAACTATCATATCATCTGCAAACAGTGATCGTTTGACCTCTTACTTCCCAATTTGTATCCCGTTGATCCCCCTTTGTTGTCGTATGGCAATAGCTAGAACTTCAATTACCATGTTGAAAAGGTATGGAGAGAGTGGACAGCCTTGTTTTGTTCCTGATTTTAGAGGAATTGCATTGAGTTTCTGTCCATTTAGTTTGATGTTGACTGTTGGTTTACTGTATATAGCTTTTATTACGTTTATGTAGGTCCCTTTTATCCCACATCTCTCCAAGACCTTTATCATGAAGTGGTGTTGGATTTTGTCAAGGCTTTTTCAGCATGTAGTGAGATGATCATGTGATTTTTGTTTTTCACCTTGTTTATATGGTGGATTACATTGATGGCTTTTCGTATGTTGAACCATCCCTGCATCCCTGGGATGAAACCTACTTGATCGTGGTGAATGACTATTTTGATATGTACTTGGATCCCATTTGCCAGTATTTTATTGAGTATTTTTGCATCAATGTTCATAAGGGTCATTGGTCTGAAGTTCTCTTTCTTAATTTTATCTTTCTGTGGATTTTAGATCAACGTTATTGAAGCCTCATAGAAAGAGTTTGGCAAAGACCCTTCTGCTTCTATTGGATCGATCTGCATTCTTCTACATGCCAGCCTCCAGTTATGCCAGCACCATTTGTTGAAGATGCTTTCTTTATTCCATTGTATATTTTTAGCTTCTTTGTCAAAGATCAGATGTTCGTATGTGTGTGGGTTAATATCCGGGTTTTCAATTCAATTCCATTGGTCTACATGTCTATTTTTGTGCCAATACCAAGCTGTTTTCAGGCCTATAGCTCTATAAGAGAGCTTGAGGTCAGGGATGGTGATGCCTCCAGACGCTGCCTTGTTGAACAGGGTTGTTTTGGCTATCCTGGGTTTCACCTTTGAAGAGTATGTAATGACCTCCTTCATCTCTTTTGATTGATTTTATTTTAAAGTCTAGTTTGTTAGATATTAGGATTGCTACCCCAGTTTGTTTCTTTGGTCCATTTGTCTGGAAAATCTTTTCATAACCTTTAAATCTGAGGTAATATCTTTCTTTGAGGCTCAGGTGTACCGTTTGTCTGCATCAGAAGGATGGGTTCTGTCTTCAAATCCATTTTTTTTGTCTGTGTCTTTTTATGGGCGAGTTAGAGTTAATACCATTAATATTGAGGGATATTAATGAACATTGATTGCTCATTCTTCTTTTATTTGAAATTGATGTTGGTTGTGGAATTATATCCCTTTTTTTGGCTGTTGTTTAGGTGGGATTATCTAATGCCTATGTTTTTTCTGGTAGCAGTTAACTTCCTTGTGTTGGTGTTTTCCTTACAGAACTTTCTACAGGGCTGGATTAGTGGATATGTATAGCTTGAATCTAGTTTTGCCATGGAATATCTTGTTTTCTTCATCTATAGGGATTAAAAGCTTTGCCTGGTATAGTAGACTGGGCTGGCATCTATGGTCTCTTAGTGTTGGCAGAATATCTATCCAGGACCTTATGTCTTTCAGTGTTTCCATGGAGAAGTCATTTGTAATTCTGATAATTTTGCCTTCATATTTTACTTGACCTTTTTCGTTAGCTGCTCTTAATATTCTTTCTTGTTCTGTGTATTTGGGGTCTTGTTTAATATGTGCCGAGTTGACGTTTTCGTGGTCCACTCTATTTGGTGTTCTGTAAGCTTCTTTTACCTTCATTGGCTTGTCTTTCTTACGGTTGGGAAAGTTTTCTTCTATGATATTGTTGAATATAGTTTCTCACCCTTTGAGGTGATTTTCTTTACCTTCTTCTTTACCTATTATTCTTTGATGTTTTGTCTTAGTGATTTGTTAGCCCTAAGATTTTCTTTGATTAAAGAATCAATTTCTCCTAGTGTATCATCAACACCTGTGATTCTCTCTCCATCTCTTGTATGCTGTTGGTTATGCTTGCATCTGTAATACTCGACTGTTTGCCAAGCTTTTCTATTTTCAGATTTGTTTTGTTGTCTCTATTTCCATTTTCAAAACTTGCACTGTCTGAATTTTTTTTTTGCAATTTTTGTTTTGTCTTTTCGTCCATTTGTTGCATTTTTTTAATCCTTTGGTTTGCTTTTTCTTCCATTTCTTGCATTTTTTGTTTTTCTTTTCTTCTGTTTCTCGAATGTTTTGGTTTGCTTTTTCTTCCATTTTCTTCTGTTTATTGTTTACATTTTCTTCCATTTCTTGCATTTCGGTTTATTTTTTCTTCCATTTCTGTGAAGGATTTTCCTGTATCCTCCTTTAGGGCCGCTATCATTTTACTGAAGTTGTTTTTAAGTTTTTAAATTGTTTTTAAGTTCTGCTTCATTTGCATTGGAATGTTTGAGTCTTGTTGGTTTGATTCTCTAGATTCTGGTGGTGTCATATTTGTTTTTTTTTGTTGCTGAGTGTTTTTTTTTATATTCTCTCTTTCCCATATCTTCTTCTAGTGGGTGCATAAGGAGCCACTTACTGGTTTGGTCAATAAGGGACCAGAGTTCCATTTCAGTGGGTGCAACCAATCTAATACTCTGATGGTTCTCCTCTTGCTGATCCTAGTCCTGGTCCCATGGGTAGAGAATAAGCCAGGGAAACTGAGGTGCTTAGGCTCATGCTACGAATGAAGACTCACTGGTTATCTGCAGGCACTGGTCCAGTGGGTGGAGAAGAAGACTGAGAAACTGGGGTGAATATGCTCCCACCAGGAGGGGAGGCTCTCCTGCAGTCCCTAGGCACTGGAAGGCAGGCCAGGTTACAGGATATAGTTTGCCTTGTCCCCTGGTTCTTTTGGTGGAAGAGAAGACCAGGTGTCTGAGGTGGTTGGCTCTCACTGGGAGGGGATGTTCTGTCCAGAGATTTTATTTTTATATGTTCTTAGTCACACTGAAAGCCATCTTATTTTACATACCAATCCCAGTTCCTGGTCCCTCCCATTATCCCATGCCCCTCATCCTGCAATCCCTATCCACTCCACAAGGAGGGTGATGCCTCCCATGAGGGATCTTCAAAGTCTCTCACATCATTTGGGGCAGATCTTAGGCCCTCACCTGTGTATCTAGGTTGAGAGAATATTCTTCCATAGGGAATGGACTCCCAAAGTTCATTGGTGCACTGGGAATAAATATTGGCTTGACTTCCAGAGACCCTAAAGACTGCCCAGGCTTCCCAAGCATGTTCAGGGGGCCTGTTTTTCTCTTATGCTACTTCCCCAGCTGTCAGACTGGAATCCAGCTTAATATATTTTAGTCCAATTTCATCCCAGTGTTTTTTAAAACCTGTTTTATTGCCTATTCTAAGTACTTGAGGTCTTATATCTAAACTATCCAGGGTTTAGTTGGAATTTCTTTTGAATTTCCTACAAATATTCTTTCAGAAGTTCCCTATTTCATGTATTATTTCTATGTTTTTACAGAGTATTCTACAGGCTGCGGTGATTTTTCATTTCTTTTCATGAATACTTTATTTATTTGTTTGTTTGTTTATTTATTTAGATCTCTCTATACATCTCTGTCTTTCCTCAACTCTCCTTGTAAACTATGTTGGCCTCAAACTCAGAGATCCACCTATCTCTGCCCCTTGAGACCTGGATTAACGGATTATGATTCTATGTCCATTTTTTCACAAATAGTAAGATGTAGGTCACAAAGTTTATAATTCTGCATGTGCATACAAAGTTTTCTACACTGTTATGAAAAATAGGCCTTCTGAAGTGTATAACCTTTGTACCTTTGTCATGAACAATTTGGAAGATTTTGCAAAGATTCACTTTTAAACTGTCTCTTCTGTTTCATTGGTTGGTGTTCATTTGTGTTTGTTTTTCCTTTTTAAATGCCACTAGTATTGCTTTTGATTAAATTCATGTAGTAGTAAGAAAATTTGTAGTGCAATTTCTAATCAGAGCCCTCTGCACAACAGTGACTTTGTGATATATATGCAACAAGATGTCATGCATAGTTCTTTAAGAAATGGAAAATGTAGAAGAAGTTATAAAAACCAGGACCTTAAAATTCCAGGACATATTGCACATTGTTTATTGACATTGACTATTTTAATGTGGTTAAGTAAACAGATGAGAAAAACTTCTCTACACAACATCCTCAAATAGTTTCCTGGTCAGAAATCAAAAATGTTTTACTTTAAACAATGGCTTCCTCTACAGAGTGTAGGAATAATTGTCAGAATTAAGCATAGTCAAACACTCATTTCATTTTCATCTGTATAGTTGTATGAATCCTACAAGAGGTCTGCTCTGTGATTAGTGACATCACCTCAGTTTTACCCTTTTGTTGTCTCAGATGGCCAACAGATATAATGATGGTACACATTTCTCTAGCTGTAGTGAAAACCAATTGATATATCTAACTGATGGATGCACTTTAAGAATAATTAATAGAGTGTCTGAAAACACAATGGGCTTAGTGATGATGACAGAGTGAATGGCTTTCTTTGGTCCTGTCTCATCTCTGACAACAGGACAGACCTCATACTTCACTTCGTTTGTCTGATAATGAGTGCTTTATAATAACAACACTGATTCAGAAAGTACAGACTGTAAGTAGCAGGTTCTTTATTCACAAATTGAGACATTAGGGTAGTTCTTTCCACAAAAAAATGTGCTAAGTAGATCAGGTAGTACTTTGAAGACAAATAAAATGCAACACAAAGTATTTTATGCTTAGGTATTACTAGAGAAACTCACTAATATTGCTAGGTAATTAGAACAAATTTATTTTTAGTGACACAAAATCCAATATTAGCTTCTGAGACAGAAAGTGTTCTCCCTAAATTGTTTCTTCATGGGTGTGATTTTTTTCGATTTTCCATAATTTATATGCTCAGCCAGAACAAGGCTCAGGGAAGAAAAAGCTGGGGAGACCAAGATCAAGATTGGGTTGAGAGAAAGACAGTTTGGATCTCAGCCCTACTTCTGCTCTTTAGAACCTGCATGAATTTGGTCTTGTATAGTTAGTTTTTCAAATCAGTTTTATCTGTAAGATCTTGGTACAATTGATCCCTGACTATCAAACCATAATAATATGACTAAAGACAATTGCCAACAACATTCCATTAACACTAGCATCTCACCTTACTTTTATTATCTTTGATACATCATAGGGACTGCATATATAGATATGTGGGTTTATAAACCTCTGCAAGCATACATGTAAGATTAAAACTTTCTGAATATATTACACAATAGAAATTCTCAGAGGTTATTTAACAGGTTTCCAAATTGTCAGAGCTCTTAAATTGAATGTGTGTAAACAAGATGGAGAAAATCCAAAGTGGGTGATGAATTCAAATGCAAAATTGCCACTTGAAGTCAAAATAACTATGTGCAATTTTCATAAGCTGACCAACACAACATGCCAGGACCAGGGATGGTTGTGAGGTACAGAAAGGAATTTCTTTGACTTCTGAGGAACCAGGAAAGAGGGTTGAGAGGAGGTTTATGCTGCTAAATTTCATATTTGCAATGAGGTGATTGTAGTGTCCATGTGGTATCCAAGACAGAGGCAAGAAATAAGCCTTCATTGTGTATCTAATATATTCAAGCTTCATAAGAAATGGCTTAAGGCTCATCTGTTTTAATTACTTTTATTCATCGTGGGTCACTTGCGAGCCATATTCTGAGTGGGTACTTGGAAGGACAGAACAAAGTCGATGAGCTGATGTTCTTCATGAATAATCTCTTTAATCCCAGGTCAGTTCTTTAATAAGAGCAGATTCCTAAATGTTCTGAAATTGATTGCAGGCAAGCTGCTCTTGCATTCTTCATGATGGAAACTATGCATGAGCATAGCTGTGGGTTGCATATTTATGCAATAAAAGCATAAAAGAAGGCATAGAAAAATCGCTCAAGATATGATATGATCCTATGATTCAAGTAATGTGAAGATGTGGATCTGAGCCCATTGTCCTCTCTCAATGACAAAATCTGCTGTTTTAGGGGTTACTTCAGACCAATAATGTACAGGGACAAAGTATTTTGTGGTAATAGCAAAATAGTACAAAATCAGCTTTCTCACTTTCTAACCTGTAAAGTTGATTAATCCTACTTCAGTTCAGTGCACTAATATGTAAAATGTGGTTACTTAGATACAAACTGATGGCTTGACTGTTACTCTTTTATTTTTTGTATTTTCCAGACAAGATTTCTCTGTGGCTTTGGAGGCTGTCTTGGTGGCGCGCACCGGTAGGATTTGCTGAAGGAGGCAGAAGCAGGAGGATCTTGAGTTCTAGGCCAGCCTGGAGGCTGTCTTGGAACTCGCTCTGTAGATCAGGCTGGTCTCAAACTCACAGAGATCTGCCTACCTCTTCCTCCCGAGCGCTGGGATTAAAGGTGTGTGCCACCACTCCCCGACAACTGCTACTTTTAATAAGGATGGCATTCTTAAATGGTACTGAAGTTGTTGGGTAACCATAGTATACCATTAATGAGGAAATAAGCCTAAAGATGCAGATACACAAAATAATCAGGTTCTCTATACTATTAAATTCTTATAGTTAATACAAATATTCGTTAACAGATAATTTTCCAAACTAATATGGAAAATTTAATTGTTATAATGTTCATTGTATTACATAAACTAACTCTCTTTAATGCATGCTTTATACTGGAGATGTAGCTTACTGGTAACGAAACAAATTGCAGCAAATCAGAAAGTGTTATCTTTAGTTGAGTAATTGAATATAACTCAGTGCTATATATCTGAATAAGGAAGACATTTAAAAATTATGCTAATCACAGTGCCAAAAACTCTTCTATAAGTCATGGGTATTTAATATTCTGAAAATATGTGTTATTTAATGACAATCTATGATATATTAATTAGAAATAATTATACAACAATGAAATTAGAAATAAAAATTTAAAACACACTTTAACTCATATGTGGTATTCTCTGGAATTCACACACTTGGACAATAATTGTGACAATAATATAATATATTATCATAGAAAAATTGTTTACTGACTCAAAGGTATTAATTTAAAATCAATACTTAGACAAATTAAGCAGCCTGCTTAGAACCCTTAATTTATATTTCTTTAATGTATTAGATTGTAAAATAATTTGTTTGACATACCTCCCTGAGAATTTTTTTCTGATTAGAATCAACAATTTAATCTGATCTGGGTGTTATGAGATATGGTTCAAATCCCTAAAAGTCATCAAGCCTTCAGTTTCTTCACTATTGATGGTTTCCTTTTGTCCTAATAGAGGAAATACATATCCCAGTACTCTTTCAAACAAATAGTTGATTGGCTGACAACTCTCATATTTCCCCTGAAAGTAAACATTGTAATGCATCATACTGTCCTTTTAATGATGCATCTCGGTGTGGTACAATTCTTGTTTGCTTTGTTTCTTCATTAAAATATTAAAATGAGCTCAACTGTGGCAGGGGAACTTCACATCCACAGCAATTAAAAGAGAATCTGAGATGCAATCTGATCACTGCCTTGATGCTGGAACTGAGAAGTTAGGAGATTATGTTCCTCGTGTAATTTGTTATATACTCAATTAACTCATTTCAATTACTCTAGAAGTCTATAGCAAGAAATATCAGGGTGATATTGAAGAAGTGTTTCTTAAATGTGTCTGAAATGTGCCCTAATTTAAGCAACAAAACCATATTCATGTATAATTGTGGCTCCAAATTCGCCAACCTGTTCTTAAAATCCCAAATGTTTTACATTTTTATAATAAACAATAAAGTCCCCAGTAAGATGTGGAAATAAATTGTGTCTTTAGCCTTCTAATGGTGTCAGTATTATAATACACGAAATGCAAATGTAGCAGAACTGAGGCAAGGGTCACCTCCTATGAAACTTGTAACAAAATATTAAGGCAAAGATAACATTCAGGAAATTGAACATAATTGGCATAGTACACAATAGGGCTTCTGAAATTAGAGCTCCCTTTTCTAGGTATTCCAACTGTGCATAGTATCCTAAATGCCTTTTCTAGACATGCCCAGTCTTATTGTATCTTCCATATTCAGTGGATATTCCGTGGAGGTAGAAACTTTCCTTCCTTCCTTCCTTCCTTCCTTCCTTCCTCTATGTCTCTCTGTCTCTCTGTCTCTCTCTCTCTCTCTCTCTTCCTTATTTTCTTTATTTTTTCTTTCTTTTGTAAAGGGAAACGGAGGTGGAGCTGATCTGAGGGAGAGGTGAGGTTTGTGAAGGGACTGGAGGAGGTGAGGGAGGGAAACTGAGGTCTAAATCAAATACATGAGAGAAGATTAAAAGTTAAAAAAAGTTAAAGTGTCTGGAAGTTCTCTTAATTAAGAGGAAAAATAACAATCTTAGAACATATCAATGAACAGAGAAGACATCATGATTTACTTAATAGCATTAATAAATGATATTAAACTTGTAAAACAATTTCTGAATATCTTAATGATATCATGAATAGCTGCCTTGGGATGAATATGATCAGACTGATTTGAGCTGTCAGTCATAATAGCCCTGGATCAGCTCTAACATACAGGTGAAAAAACTTACAATGGGAATTACAGCAGCCCAATCTCCTAGGGAAGAATAGATATTGAACCACGTGTTAAATGACCATGGAGTCTAGGCATGTCCTGGGAATGGTTACTGTCTACCTACTTGGAGTGCTAACAGCCCAAGCAAATGCATTTACTCTGGAGTTCAATGAGGATGCAGATGACAGAGCTGTCTTCACTCAACTGCACCACTGAGTTCAGTGGTAATGAATGAACAAAACCTCCCAGAAGCTGCCTTTTCCTAGGGTAAAGAAGATCAAATTGTCCAATTCTCATAGAGGCTGCCAATGTGCTAACTGCTCCAAGTATTGCTTTTCTGAAGACAATTAAGGCTATATTACTACATAGAGGACCTTGAGGAAGACTGAGAAAGACAGTGAATGACTATCATGTTTGTAAGGCAGGGAGAGTCTCTGTGAAGACTGATATTGGAAGCTGCTCCCTATGGTATACCAACACAACCAGAGAAAACATACAGAAAATAAGAAATTAGGGAAATTCTTTCTAAAGCAATAAATGTCAAGAAACTAACCTTAATTAAAGTTGAGTAACTAATTTAAATAAACTTAATGTCCCTGGCATAAAATCAACAATAACTAAGGAAGAGATATCAGAGGAATCACCCAGTTCCAGACCTAACTGACCACACCCTCTTCCCAAGCCTTACTTTCACAATTCCTCTATGACATAGACTTTGAATACATGTCCTTAAGTCTTTTTAAATGTAGATTACAGTTTGAGTTTGATGTCTTGCTCTGTGGACCTGGAAAGTCTGATGCTGAGAGTCTGCGTGTTTTTTGGCTCATTTTGAGCTATCTTTCTAAAGATTCTCAACAACTCTAATGTTCCATCAGTGTACAGTTATCTCTTTCTCTAAGACATCTCTCTTTAAAGCTATCTGTTAGTTTAACTGTGGTCTCAACTCTCTTCTTGGTTGCTTTATCAATCCCAGCAAGTCACACTCATGCCTGTATGAACCAGAGCCCTCAAGACACTGCAAATCATTTCAACCCTGCACCCTGAACTTCAGACAACAGAAAGAGAACTAGTAAATGTCTTGAAAGGGAGATGACTGTACTTCAGTTTGGTGAGAGCTACTGGCAAGTAGAAACTGTAAGTCTTTAGTCACAAAAAGCAATATGTTTTTTAATTGTCTCACAGACTGATGTGAGAAAAGTAGGCTGTCATCCAAAAGGGCAGAATCAATGTAAAACCAACAGCAAGATCCAATGAAATCTCATTCAAGCATCAAGATCTGTCTTTAATCTGTGAGGGCTATGATGACAAATTACATAATGCTTCAACTTCATTATTTAAAAAATAAAGAAGGAAAAATCATTTCTGAATGACGCAAAATTGCATGATGTATACAGCCTGTTAGCTACAATGTTCAAATTGCATGTGATTTGAATACCAAATCTAAACCAGTTAAACAATATAAGGGTTTAACCCACAGAAACAGTTGACCTGAACAAGGGGGGAGCTTGCAGACCCAATATGGATGGCTTTGTGGAAAGCATGGGACTGACCCAGATGCCCTGAATGTGGTTGTCAGTGAGGTGGTCTAGGTAATCTATGGGGCCTTCGGTAGTATTAACCCCTGGTGTACAAATAGACTTTGAGTGCCCATACCACAATATGGGAGGCTCTCTCAACCTGGACTCTTGAAGGAGGCCCTAGGCCCTGCCTCGGATGACATGAGAGTCACTGGAGATCCACCATGGAGGGCCTCACCCTCCCTGGGGATCAAAGTGGAGATTGGGTGGGGGGCTGGGGGGATGTGTTAGGGAGGGATGGAGAGGAGGGGAGTGAGAGGGAGCTGGGATTGACAAGTGAAACAAACTTGTTTCTAACTTAAATTTTTTTAAAAAATGAAGGAAAAATATAAGTGTTTGCACATCTTGGGTCTGTCTCCAGCTTTGCAATCTCAATCCACACAAGCCAGCTTCTTTTTCTCCAGTGTAGGATGGAAACTCCAGGTTTTCAGCAGCTTAGAGGGACCAGGCAAATAAGTTCTGATGAAAGGGAATGATCTATTATGTACCAAAGGTAGTGGCTAAGGTTATTTTTGCCAAGATGTTTCCGTTTACTAGAGCAATATTCTTGGAGTTCAGCATGGAATTAGCTCCCACTTCATCTCATGTGCAAACAAAGACACATTCTCAGTACTATAAGACATTTCTGAAACATGGGCCAGGCTTGGGATTTCATTGGAACCCTTAAACCTGTGTGGTTTGCCAGCACCGAAGCTGCTGTGAGAGCACTTTTCCACTGGGATTGTCGAAAGAGTAATTTCATGGGTGGCCAAGCCCTAATGCTGAGAGACCTGTGCTTATTCTGTGATCAGGGTCGCTTCTGACCTTCACCACATTGGGTAGGATTCATTTAGAGCATCTCCAAAACATCTGATCAGATAGTCTTAAGATGAAAATGCCTTTGCCATGTTTTCATTATATTTTTTTGAAAGCCATATGGGAAGGGATAAAATCAGATAATTTAAAAACTGTTTAGATGAAAATATACCATTTTTACTAACTTCATACACACTCATTGTATCCTATGTGGACAATTTTGTACCTTGGCTCTGAGTTTCTTATCGTCTGCAGATTCTTGGGAGTTGATAGTGAGACACATTGGAATAGGCTAAGACAGATGCCAGTCACTGCAGGCCTGAAATCACCTGAGGTGCAAGGAAAAGTCATAGAAAGCAAATATAACCAATGCTGTAACTCAGGCAGATAATTTTCTCCTTCTTTATTATCCATTTTTTGTCATTTCTCTCACATACTTATTTTATCTGTTTCTCTATTCCTTACTTTCTCTTTCCTCCTTTATTACTTCCTTTCTTCCTTTGCCCCTCCTTTTCCTTCACTTTCCAAAACATCAGTTTGCTAGCCTACAGAAATTTATGTTCCTTCCTATGTATCTTTATTTTGTACCTCCACATTGCTCAGAAACACAAGGATGTGTTCTTCACTGAAAACTGGGGCAGCTGACGTTTTTAGAAAACACACTTCCATGGGTTCAGCCTATCATTTCCTTTGTAGATGCCCTTTAGTGCACACATCCTGAGAAATTCTCAGCTGTAAGCACAGCTCAGCAATGCAACATTTTCAAAGCATGCAGTAGGCCATGAATCTGACCCACAGAACAGCAAAAAATACAAGTTGATCATAGAAAACAATGGCATAAACAAATATATCCTGGAGAAAAGTTCTCATGAATTATTTGTGAAAATGTACAGTTGTATCAGTGTTACTTCATCATGTGTCCTGCAACATCCATTTCACCTACACTAAAACCTGTTCAAGCCCATAGTGTCTATTACATTGCATTTCTCAGAGATACTGCTTTGAAGCTAAGTAATTACTATTCACCATTATGTGCTTATTAAAATGTGCTACACAACTCAAGTATATTTTGTGTTAACATTCTTCTTTTTAAAAGTTTAACATCAAGTAAATTTGTGGGTATATTAATGCTTAAATCTTCATCAAACCCAGAAATTACGGAATTCGTTTATTAGGGTTTATGTGAAGTTGTTAAACTAGAAAATTAAAAGTCATCCAAATAAAAGTGAATACACTTCAAGAACAGCCATTAGTCGGATGTTTATGGGGCCAGCATTACAGGATTAATTTTGAAGTTGCCTAGTTTCTCTGAAAGAAATCCCCCACATGCAGTCTCCACTGTCCAAGAGGTACTCAGGACAATTTTCAATTTCTCCCTCATACCTTGCCTCAGTTTAGTTTTCCTTCACTTCTACATTCTTGACACTATAACCCGAATTGAATTGCTCACAAATAAACTGTGGTTATGGTAATGTTTGTGAGAACCCACCAGAATGTCTGCACTTAATGAAATGAAGACTGTATTACAGAAGTAATTATTTGGTTAGTTAAGAAGTAAACTGTTTTCTTATATCCAATTTTCTAACTAAATACTTGAGGATTTTATTCTTGTGAAACAAGTATGAACTCTAAGAAAAGATTCCATATTTAAGTATTTAAAACAAGTAAGGGATTAGACTAGTAGCCCGGTGATTGACTGTTTACTGTTCTTGATGAGGCTTGAATATACACTCAAATAATGGAACTCTCAGCTATGTGTGACTCCATTTCCAGGGAAGCCCATGCCCTCTTCTGTTTTCCCTGACACTGAATTCATGTGTACACACCGTATGGAGATAGACACAGACATACAAATTCATGACTGGTCCAGCCTGAGACCTATGTATACTATGAATGTGACAATTCATGGAATGCCAGGACCCAGAGGCTAGATGGCACAGAGACCTAGCATAAAACCAGGCATGACTGAAAAAAATGTCATTGTAAGGATGCCTAATGCTTTTCTGCTATACTCATAGATTGTTGCCTAGCCCAGTAGTCAACACAGTGAGTCCATCCAACAACTGACGGAAACAAATTCAGACTCATTGCCAAACATTAGGCTAAGCTCAGGGAATCCTGTTAAAGAGAAGAAAGAAAGATTGTAGAAGTCAAAGGGGTCAAGGGCATCATAAGAAAACACATAGACTCAGGCCGGGTGGTGGTGGCGCACGCCTTTAATCCCAGCACTCGGGAGGCAGAGGCAGGCAGATCTCTGTGAGTTCAAGGCCGGGCTGGGCCGATAGCCTCCAAAACAATACAGAGAAACCCTGTCTCGTAAAAACAAAAACAACAAAAAAAAAAGAAAAAAGAAAACACATAGACTCTACTAACTTGGGCTCATTGGAGCTTATAGAAATTAGACCAACAACTAGGGATCCTGCATGCGAATAACCTAGGCACTCTGCATGCATGTTACAGTTCTGTAACTTGATCTTCCTGTGGGACTCCTGAAGGTGGGTGTGTGGACTGTCTATGTCTATTTTACTGGCTTTGGGATCCAGGATTGATGGCTTGGCCTTACTACAACTTGATATCCATATTTTCTTAATTTCCATGGAAGTCCTGACCCTTTCAGCATAGAAATGTAGGACGAGTGAATGTGAGGGGGTGAAACAGAGGTGGGCAGGGACTGGGAGGAGAAGGTGGAGGGGAAACTGTGGTCAGAATGCAAAAATAAATAAATTTAAAAGTGAATTATAAATAAATAATTGGGCATTGTCTATGTGCTTGTGTTGGTGCCAGAATATTTTCTGTGGAGAGATGGACAGAGATATAGTGTGTATGTGTGTGTGTGTGTGTGTGTATGTGTGTGTATACATTACTGTGTATGTTTGTGTGTTTGTGTGTACCAATAAATACTAGAGAAAACACTTCTAAAACCAAAATAAAGTAGCAGTTGTGGTGCAGATGTGGGATGATTTCAAAACTGAGGCAGAGATGAAAACATTCTCTGTGATATTTTCTTTAGGGGTTGAGTTGATATAAAAGCTCACTGATCATTTCTCTGAAAAATAAATAAGTCATATCATAGAGTTCAAAGTCATCAGAAAATGCTACTCTGAGGAGAATTAGGACAAATTCAGCCTCTTGAACCCAGCAGCTCCAAGTCAAAGAACAAACTGGAAAAATTGCAAGTGTGTTACTTATGAATTCCTGTTTTTTGGGTTTTTTCTGGTGAGATACTTTTAGATAACTCTGAGCACAGCCTGACAATAAGGTTGGTGATCTCAGATGGAAGCTTCATTCAGGGCTGCAACTGTAGTGACAACCTATTCTAGTTCTCAAGCTGCCATCAGTCTCTCTCTCTCTCTCTCTCTCTGTCTCTCTCTCTCTCTGTGTGTGTGTGTGTGTGCGTGCGTGCGTGCATGCATGCACATATCTATGAGTATATGTCTCTCTGTGTGTGCATGGATTTCTGAGTTTGTGTCTGGGTATCTGTGTCTTCCTGTGAGTGAGTCTGTATATATTCTGTGCATGTCTGCATGCATAATTTAGTATGGGTCTGTGTGGATGTTCATGAATTTCTGTGTTTGTGTGTGCCTGTGTATGCGTTTCTGTGAATGTGTATGTCTGTGAGTGTGTGAAGTTGATCATAATTTAAGAATATCATAAAAATTACTTTCTCTGAAATGAAATTAGAACATTTAAAATGATATTAAAATTAAGGAATGTTATTGTCACTGGTTAGATAAATTTCACCTATGATATTTTATAATTTAGAAGAGTTCTCAAATACCATCTCCAACCTGAGATAGGGGTGATTAATATGGTAACAACCTAGCTTCTTTATTTTCAGGAATATGTGAGTAAATCTGTCTGATGCAAATCCCCATCAGCTGTGCTGGAGTGGGGGGTATCTTAAATGATGGGGCTGGGAGAGCAAAGTCTGATTTATGCAGGCACTGAGCATCCCTAAAAATAAATGCAGAGCTCCACTTCAGAAGAAATTAAAAGTGTCAATCAAACTTTGTGCTCCGAGGTACTTTCCAACACTCCTTTTTCCCAAATGATAGGCATGAATTATTTTCTCGAAAACCATAATGCAGTTTTTTATGTGTTCCAGTTATCTACAGTAAGGAAGATTCTTCAGGAGCTGAGGTTATAAGCATACATTCAAAAGCATCTCCGTTAGTAGAGGGAGACAGAAATCAGTGATTAATTCCTTTTAGAGGCAGTTAAATACTCTACACCATGGCAACAGATTTAAATGTTTGAGCCAGCCTGTTTCATGGGATGCTGGGGGATACTGGGGTTTGAGATGTGTTACTGAAAGCACTTATCCTGGTATGCTGTCCTTGATTTTAAATCTTTGCTTTTCAAAACATTCGTGCAAACAAAGAAGCTATTTTCTTTTGTGAAGCAAATGCTATAATAAGGCAATAGACAAAAAATAATGAATGAATAAATAAATAATGAAGATTTCTAAAGAAAATTTAGTAGAAAGTGTAAACAATGCCAAAGTTGGAAGATGGCACCAATCAAAGGGACAGATACAGCAGTTGAAGGTGTTCATGGAAAAGGTGACATTGGAGTATTGAGGTAAGCAGGCAACTGGAGGGAGCAGAGAAAGCTGTGGCAGTTTCTGTGGAGTGATTTTTGATTTCATGAAATTATTTACAATATTTTCTATTATGTGCTGTTGCTTTTATTTGTAAATACTCTTTAAAAGGGCATAATATACTGATTTTTCTTATATTCCATCTGTATATCTGTATACTTTTTCTAATTACTATTTTAATTAATTAATTATTTAGTTAAATTTTGAGACACACTTTAAATTTGAAATTATATAGAATTTTATTTTACCCAAAGTTGGCCTGGAACTTCTGATAGTCATGTCTGAACTTCCACACTGTTTGGATTGTAGGCATGCAGATGCATGCCGTGTTGATGGGAACCCAGGGCATTTGGAATGCTAGAAAACGTACTTGACTACCCATGATAAAGCCTCAGCACTCAACTACTCTCATCTTAGAAACTTTGAAATTTTGATGTATTTTACATAAAATGTATATTTTTCTTTTATGCTTGAAACTCTTGAGTCTTATGAATGTGAAATGCTAAATCTGTATTTTAACTCTTTGACTTTCTCATTAAAGTGGCAATAAAATATTTTCCTGTTTGAGATCCCATATTTAGAAACAGACAATGAGGTTTTATAAATGCTCCATTTGATAAACTTGGCTTATTTATCATATTTTATTCTATGTGCTAACTTTAGTCCAAAGTGATCAATTTTTAAGTACATTTTCTCCTTTTTTCATGTTCCTTTCCTGGGAAACTTTAGCTTCAGTATAATTAGTCTTTCTCACAGACAGGAGTAATAGCAAATGTATCTTTAACATGCTCCTTTATGAATCTTAGGAAAACTGGCCCAGCTTAGATTGAGACCAACCTCACCTCATTTATTAAGAGAAAGAATTGAAAGTTGGATTTTGGGTGACCTGTACCTTGTTGTATCTTTTCTGAAACTCTGAAAGAAAGACTAGAAGCAGGTTGTGAAGTAGGAAGGTTTTACCATCATTTAATTTGTGTCATCATAGTTAAGAGGATTCTGGAATAAGAGGTGAAGAAGGTGGGTGACACATCCTTTTTATCACTAAATTGAACTGATCTGAGTTACTAACAAGACTTTCCCACAAAAATAAGGGATATGCTTTGTTTTTAAATTTCAGTGGCTTCAGTATATCAGTCACTTATCTCCAAGATAAAAATTGTGCAACATTTGACTAATTAAAATGATAAAATCTAGTTTTGGGTATACTGAGTTTTGCAACATGAAACTTGATATTCAAGACAATAGTACTGATATTCAAGTAAGCATTATGCTACCATATGTATTTCTTGCTCTATTTTTTTAAAATTGTTTTTAAAATAAATTATGTCTTAGAAAAATGCATGCATGCTTCACATGTCAATCACAGCTCCCTCTCCCATCCCTCCTCCATTGTCCCTCCCCCAACCCTCCCCAGCCCCCACCCAATCTCACATCATGCTCCACTTTTAAAACACTTTTATTAAGGGAACAACTCAAATATGAACATGGAGTTTATAGAATGAATTCAACACATTTGTTTATCCTCAAAAACAAACTGCAAAATTAAGGTTTTTTTTTGTTTTGCTTGTGTGGAACATTGTTTCTATGCCCGGCTTGCTTTTTTTCTTCTTGTGACTTAGCCTTATAATTGACTTAAGTTGTCATCTTACCTAGGTTGGGATGTTATATCAGAGTGAACATGGTGGGTCCAGTGCAATAAATAGTACCATGTGGCCCCATGCCATAGTATAGGGGTGTTGAAATCCCCTACATTCAAAATCCAAAGTCTAAAGACAGCATTTCTTTTAGATAGATACTTCATATGTTTCCAGGGATGCCTTTAAACTCACTACATATCAGAAGCTGTCAAGACCTTCTAATTTCTCTACTGTAGATTCAAGCATGTTGAATTTTAACTCTTTATAAGATAATTTTTATTCAATTTAAAAAAGGTTGTAGCTGGTAAGGTTAAAACTAACAATAAGGCATTAGTAATCATGGTTATATACCAAAATAAGAATAATACATGCCAATTTTGTAAGCACGAACAGTTGTATTAATGACCATTACACAAATATGACAACTACCAACAGGCAAACCATATCTGTGATGAAAAATAGAAAAAAAACCCGTGTCCATGGCTTGTGACTGCATTGAGCTTGTTTTATGCTTCTAAGCTTTATTTTATTGTTAATTAGATATATATGGGCCTTGGTCTGTGTGGGTGTGTTCATTTTAATGAAAGTACCAGAGACATGGGACACAGAATCCCCTATATTTTGAGTCACAGGTAGCTGTACATCTCTTAAAATAGGTTGTGGGAATCTGTATCCTCTGCAAGAGCAGTACCCACTCCCAAACACTGAGTTATCTCTTTAGCCTTGTAACTGATCTTCTAGATGACCATGACTGACATTCTAAGTCCTGGGAAGGGATACCACAGGAATCACTATAGGTAACCTTCAATGCACAGCATTCAGAAACCAATGCTCTCAGAAAATTGGACCCTTCACAAATGAAAGTGTAGAGAAGATTGTCCTTTCTTTTCTTAAGTGGATGTCTGTGTTTCTCTGTGTGCAGAAAGCCTATGCAGTAATGGAAAGAAATGAAATGATCAAGTGGTAGGCATTATTTTCACTTCTTGTTGTATGTAGCAGAATTTTCTTTTGTATGATTGCATACAGTAGAGTTTGCCAGTGCACTCTGTATTACTTAAAAATTCGAGGTTATTTTCCCTTGTGAAAGAGTCAAGTTTTGTGATAAATCTGAATATTTTATTTCCCCTGCATTTGTTGACCTTGAAAATACTAGTTTCATAACCTTACATTCATTGTATATATGTAACACTCATGTAGAATGTGTGGCCCTTAAGCCATGTTTCATTGAAGAGTTCAAAGATTCCTGTAGACATTGTATCACTAGCTGACCATCTGACGATCTTTTAATCATCTCCATTTATAGGCTCTCTGATTTGTGCAGATGATTGAAGTTGGGTATCTTAAATGACTTTTCCAACGTGAAGATCCAAGCTCTGAAGACAAGATAAGATAATGACTGTTTTGCAGTTGTTGAAGATGTCAATATTCTTCCTTGGATGCTATCAAAGTCATTACTCTTGTCTGATGGTTGAACTGCCTCCCACAACAAAAGCTAAAAGATTCTATTAATTTTTCTGGCATTTTACAGTTTCATCATATGCATAATTTTTGTATTCAATCAGGGGTTCAGCCATAACTTTGAGAGTAAGGGATCTCAGGTTAAGATAAAAGAAACACTAATTTTGAGAATACTAAATTACATTCCATGTCTTAGCTTTTTGCTCAGGAAATCACCTCTATGTGATCAACACTTAACATAACTTGAATTTCACAGATGAATAACTTTCACTAAAAGAAGCTAAGTAGCTTATCCATGATCATACAATTAAAGCAGGAAAAACTGGGGTCTTTCTCTTTTAGATGTGGACTCACCTTACTCCACTGGATTCAAATTTGTGTCCCACATTAGCCTCTCATGCAGCTGAGATCATAGATTTCAATCCTGTGACTGGTTCTGAGCTGAGAATTTTAACTATTGTCTCACAGGAAAAATATACATGATTTTATGTCCACTATAGAATAAGTGCCTGGGGAGAAATATCTCAGTCCTAATACCTCCTATTGCCATAGGCTGTGGCTGGTGCATCCTTGCCTATCCCTTCACTTGAGACTGTCATGTGTTCATCATACCCCTCCTTAATCACTTTATAGGGAGTGGCCATCTTCTGTCATTTTCCAGCTTTTTTCACTCACATTGATAAGAGGCCCCAAAGCAGCTCCCCAGCTGCATTGAGTGCACAATATTCTGAATTGACAACCAGAGTAAGTAATTTTCCACATATTCCCTGATACCTTCACTAGGCGCATTGAAGCAGCACTAGTGATGAATCAGAAGGAACTATGAAAAGTCAGCACTACCATATCCAGTAACTATCTCTAACAGATCACAGAGGGAAGAAGAACAAAAGGAGTCAGTGAAGAGCTCAAGAGGACAGTGGAGAAACAACAGTGAGAACCAAGAGAATACATACAGGGAGTTAAATAGCATACTATTTAATTATCTGTGAAAAATACATGGAGAATGAAAACCTACCTATTGAAATGGTTGATAAAGAAAAAACATGAAATTAAAAATAATTTCTTTGTACAAACTAACATGACAACAGAAGGTATAAAATTCTCGGGACATAACAGGAACACAGTAAAGAAGAGGGTGTATAATAAATAGTTATATCATTAACTGAAGAGGATTCATATTATCGACCTATGAATGCACCTCATGGATTTAGAACAGAAAGGCTAACCCCAAAATATCACAAGGGGAAGATAAAATAAATGTCAAAGTAGAAACAAATGAAAAGAGACCTAGCAAGATTACCAAGGTTAAATAGTCAGATAAGGCAAAGAAGACACAAATACCACACAATTATAGCATGTTACTAAAATTCTAGTTACTTTTATGTTGTAATAAATGTTTTTACCAAAACACAATTTATCAACACAATTGATGGGTATTTTTTAAATAAATATAGGCCAAGGAATTATTAAATCTTGATGAGGCCATACAGATTAGAGGACACACCCACAATCAAAATCGAACTATAAGTACATATTGTTTAAAGATATGCATGTGCATATGGCTGATAACAATGTATGTGAAACATACCTATAAAATATATTTATGTGCACATATGTACATATAAGTGGCCTAGGTTTTTAAATGCCTTCATTTTTACATGCTAGCATGTGTAAATATGATCATGTATATGTAAGTATTTCGGTTATATATCTTACCCAGGAAGAAATTATATTTATCTCAATAATGCTTTTGGTCACACATAAGCAATACTTTGTGCATGTTTTTCAAAGTAATTATATTGATTTAAGGATGTGCATGGGCAACAGCCTCTCTCTCTGCAAAAGTATTTGGTGAGTGATGCAGGGTTTTACATTTTATTCCAGCTTAGAATTTGGTAACATTCATTAAAGCAATGGTAGGAAATCTTACTTGAATAAATGCCAGGAACTGGATGTAACTTTGTAATGTAAGGACTTTGAAATTAGATATCACTGTGGAAAGGCACAATGACCTGAAGTAAGACATGTTTTTACTTCGGGGATTCACAAATAAAATACAATGAACCTGAGATAACTGCAAAAACCCTTCTAGCAATGGGAAGTGCCATCAGATGTCTGAGGCCAATACCCATTTTACCACTAATCCAACAATGTAAACTCTCTCAGTGAAAGTACCTCTTAATACAAGCTAAGACAGTACAGCAAAATATACAGGAAATAGGTGAGTAAGTTCTAGGGTGCTGGTATAATACTTTTCAACATGTTGTTAAATGCAAACATTTTTATAGAAAGCTTGGTTTGTAAAACGTGCTAATTATGTAGTTCTGATGTTATAGCAGACACAGTTCTGACACTTGGCATTGTCTGTGTTTGACAAACATTAGTTTAATCAAGAACTGTCAGAGGATTAGTTCAGTCTGAAAGTGTTTACTTGGATTAGATAGAACTGTGTCTGAAATCACTTACACATAATAGAAATAAGACACCAATTTGTCAATGGCAGCAATGTGACACACAGAGAAAAGGAAGGATTAAAGTTTGAAATCCTAGGACATTAGATCTCTCTCTCCCCCCTCTATCTCTCCCTCTCTTTCTCTATCTCTTTCCATCCTTCCTTACCTCATTCTCTCCATCCCTCTTGACTTATTTTAGGTTATTTACTGGCTCCATAAACATGGTATCTCTTCTATTTTATTGTATTGATCACTTTGCCCTAAGACTTGACATTTACAGTCTCCAGCATGAAAGCTGAACAGACTTATTTTCCCTTCTTAACAGTTGAATAACAACTTTTTGATATTGTTTTCCTTCTTGCAAATTTGAGGATGTTCATCTTTTTACCAAATGGCATACTGTGTGTTTCTCTTTGTCTTTGAAGTGTATCCACAGTGTTCTTGAAGAACGTGGAACCTGAAATTTAGACCCAATAAATATACCCAAGGAACAGATGCAAATACTAGTAATATGAAGTGAGAATCAGAGCTCACGGTCAATTTTAAAAACTATATGTTGAAGGACCAAAAACTATAGAAGACAATCAAATTCTTGGAGGAAAATGGACCAAGTCCACAAATGAGTCTTAAGGAACTTAATATGATCACCAAAGTGTTTTGGTATTTTCCCAGGGTCAGGCTCAGCAGTGGTACTCCAGACATACTGATCCATGTAATTGTCCCAAATACCCAAAATTCAACTCCATATTTTCTGATTAGTGGGGAGCTTCCTCCTTGCTCTTCACTGTAAATAAAAACAACAACAAAAATCACACACAAAAAAGTTTGAATTCCAAGTAACTTCAAGTTCAAATGTCAAAAGGAAATATAAAAAAATGAATTAAGAAAGATTCTTTTGAAGTTGTTATTATTAAGGATTTCTGAGGAAGAGATGGAGTTTAAGTATGTTCTGTGTACAATTAATAAAAGAGTACCTTGGTACCTCACTCCACAAATTTGTGATCAGTTTCTCTTTTTAAAATGAGAAAGCAAGTGTGTGTGTGTGTGTGTGTGTGTGTACTTCATGTGTGTACTCTGTTTGTGTATTCTGTGCATGTACTGTGTGTGTGTTCTGTGATGAGTGAGACAGGTTATGTTAATGTAAGAGAGAAAAACAGTGTAATTCCATCTGGCACATATGTTCCTTCTAGAGAGCTTAGTAGATATAAAAGTTGATACTGCCCACAGTTTCAGGTACTGGACAGCTTGACACACGCTTGATAGTATATGGGTACTACTATGGGTAATGAGAGGCTGCCTGCATTTTTAATAGAATTCATTGAGTGAATCATGCTATTGTATCTACAATAGGAGATGACCACAAGGCAGAATGCTAAAGTAGAGATCTTTAGTTGCAACAATGACCTCTGGCTTCCGTTTGTTCATTGATTTCTTCTGGACTACCTTTCCCACTTAGGGATTCCATTGTAATCTATTGTTTCAGTGCCTTAGTTTGAATTTTCCTTACCTCCTGCCTCTATTCTACTTCTCTGTCCTTCTTTGCTCTTCTTCATCTTTCTCCTTCTTTGGGTGTTTATATGCTTTGCTTGGTTTCATGCATTCAGGATTGTTGAAGGCAAAGTTCTGTGACCTTATATATACATATATGATTTATGGGTTTTGGCAATTATTACATAAAATTATCTTTAGCAATTCCCTTTCTTTCATTCTTTTGAGTTTCCAAATACATAGATATGAAAACCTTTGTTGTTTTTCTGGAGCTCACAAATTCTATTTCCACCTTGACTTATTTGTTCCTATGATTGTTTACCTGAGAGCTCACAAGTGTAGTTACATGTGTGTGAGGCATGTGGTGTTTGATGTGATTTGTGTATTTCGGTGTTATGTTCATGTGGGGGTGTGCTGTGTCTATGTGTTTTTATCTTTTGCTGTTCTAAAGATTAAGCACTGGTCCTCATGCCTGCTATGCAAACTCTCAAACATTAAGACAGGTTTTCAGCTCATATTTGTGTTTCTATTGGACTCTGTTTTATTAACACAGTTTTTAGCAACATGATTTCTTATCACATCTAATTTGCTGACACGTTCTTTTAGGTATCTCATTGTTTTGTTTCAAATGTCCTTGTATGTGAAGTATTTCTAGCAAAGAATGACATTCCTGTGTTGTTGTTCCTCGGCACCAAATAGTACACAGGAAAATATGAGGTTATCACCTTAAACAATATTTCCTGATAATTCAAATTTACTGCTTGGAAAAGTAGAAAATACACAGTATAATCAACTATAGGTCTACATAGTGCTTTTGTCAAATCTAAAAGCATAAAAATAAAATATTTACTCAAAATGTTTTGATTTATCTGTTTCCTTTTCATTAATATTTTGCATCTTTAGTTTATCATTTGAAAATGAGGTGGGTGAGGTAAACTAGTATTCGAGTGAGGGACTGTCCAATATAAAATAGGAAGGAAAACTGATTTCCGAATTCATGTAGATTCAAGCTGTATGTTTATTTTAATTAAACCTGGCTTTGTCTACTGTGAATGAACTAATTAACTCCCTCTTGCTTCTCTCCCCTCCCCCATCTCCTCTATTCTCCTCTGCTTCCCATGTCTAATGTGTGTGTGTGAGTGTGTGTGTCTGTGTGTGTGTGTGTGTCTGTGTGTGTGTGTGTGTGTGTGTCTGTGTGTGTGTGTGTGTGTGTGTGTGTCTGTGTGTGTGTTGTTGTAGGTGTTGGTCAGACAACTCTTTCTTTATCTATATTTGCATTCTTTGCTTGGTCTTTTGGAGGTCATTATTGATCTATGCTAAGTGGAGAACTGATTTTGAATTTTCAATTGTAAGCTCACTGAATTTAACATTCTGTCATCTTTGATAAGCTTTGTTTTGACTGCTTATTGAAGCTGTCAACAGGAATTCAGGAAATGATGTTGTTAAAACTGAGACTCATGTGATATATTTTAATATGCTAGTGCTCCATGTAGGGCAGTTCCCATAAGAAGTCTGTGAATGGAATAGCATAATCCAGTTAATCAAGGAGGAAAAGGAGGTCCAGGGGCATGTTTTCCTTAAATACAAAAAACAGAGATAAGCATATTTTCTGATTGAGCTATGCTTACAACATCTTGGATCTTTTCCTTCCTCCTATCGCTTATTTTTCTCTATGCTGTGCACTTTGTTTCTTCTCTTTTTCCTTTTCTGTGCTGAAGACTAGGATAAAAAATTCAGCCAAAGGCTTGGACTTTGAATAATTCATAGGTCCCTTCTTCATTAGTGACAACTGTATTTAAATATCTGGCATTCACTAAATATTTTTAGTTAAGAAATAAGTGGACTCTATAGACTTCTGCTTAAGATAAAGACGATTGGTTTCACTTCCCTATTTTTCTGATTATAATAAGACATATGGACAAATATTTTTTCACAACACAACTGTATTTTACAACACCAAGAAATTGGTTTATATTGGAACTAGTTGGTCTGGCATCTGCATCTTGTGGTTCCAAGATTATCTTGATATATTTTGTGCTTAGGTAATGAGTGATATATGTATGATTTTAAATATATATTTAAACACTTTCTGTCTGACAATTTAAAAATTGTTTTGTAGAAAATAATTGACAGTAGAGAAATTAGAAGCTATGAGATTAGTGCATGCCAGCAGGTCAGCTCTACAAACTGGAAGAATATTGACTTTTCCAACGAACCATGGAAGATTAACTCCCCGGCGCATCTATGAAAAAGTAAATGGCCTGGTTAAAATATAGAAAGTTTGCTCTAAAATGAATTAATTGTGCAATTAATTTTGTTATTTGCTGACGGATTTTTGGAGGTATCAAATATTAGCATTGCAATGAAATTTCTGTTTAGAAGTGCTAATATTTCTTAGAAATGGAAATGAATGGTATATAATTATGCAAATGATATTTAATTATGTGTTAAATCAAGAGAAATTAATATTTCTTTTGTAGAACAGTCTCCTAGTAACATGAATAAATGATACATAATTTAAAAAATGAAACGAAAAGTTAATGATATGCGTGCTTTTTCCTTGATTGGCTGGGTTTTACTTCAAAGAGTTAGCTTTAATTTTTTCAGTCTCTTTAATAATTTCATACTAATTGTTTAGCTCAGAGAGTTATTCTGCCTCCATGAGAGTAT
This sequence comes from Mesocricetus auratus, assembly GCF_017639785.1. NCBI lineage: Eukaryota > Metazoa > Chordata > Mammalia > Rodentia > Cricetidae > Mesocricetus > Mesocricetus auratus. The sequence goes on along the minus strand of NW_024429233.1, from coordinate 626,276 downwards.
CCTGTGCCTTTTTGGGGCCTTATGGAAACTGCCCAAGTTGTATTCACTCATTTTAAAACAAGGATCTCTTTATGCTCTTTCTGCAGTACGCTATGGTTTTCTTGGTTACACTTAGATCCATGGTAAGTGTCCCTAATCTCTCTGTGATTAAGAATGTCCCCCATGGTAATTATACTCAGAAAAAATTCAGTTATAGTTCAGTGATTTTTAGATGGTTGTATTTCTAACAACATGTGGAGAATCGGTTTGGTCTGTAGCTAGAAATAATATTAGCTGTTCAGTTCCTCATATTCCTTCAAGCAGAGTGTCAGTATTGACTGTAATCACTCTCACATTCAAAATACGTTTATAAGATTTTATATTTTTAAATTAAAAATATATTATCCCTACCTTGCCTTTCTACACTCCAACCCTTTCCACCTTGGTCACTCTCAAATTAATGACCTCCTTTTCTTCTATTTTTGTAACATATTACTAAACACACAAACGCAACTTCTTCAATCCATAGGGTGTCAAGTTCATATGTATGATGTCTGGGCTGAAGAATTTTGGAGTCACTACCATGTAAATGTCCACTTCTACAGCTCTCAGAAATTCTAAACTGCCTGTAGTTCTTTGTGTAATATTGAACCTAGTGAGCTCATTGATTATTGTCTAAAGAGTAGAAGTCTTCTGCCATGCCTTGATTTGAATACTCTGTACCTTTTCTTACTTATTTCATTTTTTGACCTTTTATTCAGGTAATCACTGTAATTACACCTACTTTATTCATGAATGAAGGAAAAATTCAGAAAATACTGTTCACTATGATGATAGCAAGTACCAATAATCATCTGATTTTTACATCTGCTCTTCTCTTCCTGTAATGGAAATGATGTCTCCAAGGCAGAAGGGATTATTTTTTCCTCCCACAGAATGTAGGACGGGTCCACACCATTTAAATAGTATACTTAAGTGTTCACAAGGCCACTTACATGGACCAGGTCCTGTATGAGTCTTGTGGGAGACAGTCTAGCTCCATCATCTAAATATTAGCAGCTAAAGAAATAGGGTAAAAAGAGTGAAAATATCCCAGACGACTGGGTCATTTTCATCTTTTTTTCTTTTAATTTATTGTTTTAATTATTTTAAATTAGAAACTAGTTTGCTTCACTTGTCAATCCTAGCTCCCTCTCCCTCCCCTCCTCTCCCTGCCCTCTTCAAGCCGCCCCCAGCACCTCCCCCAATCCCCACTCCACTCTCCAAAGAAGGTAAGGCCAAGGCCCTTAATGGGGGATCATATGATCTGGGACAGGGCCTAGGCCCTCCCACATGTGTCCAGGCTGAGACAGCATCCCTCCATGTGGAATGAGCTCTCAAAGTCCATCTAGATGACAGGGTAAGTGCTGATTTATTGCCTGAGGTCCTAAAGTATGCAGAGGCCTCCTCACTGTCACCCATGTTCAGGTGGTCTGGATCTGACCCATGTTGGCCTCTCAGCTGTCAGTCCGGTGTCTATGAGCTTCCCCTTGTTCAGGTCAGCTGTTCCTGTGGGTTTCACTGTCCAATTCATAACCCCCTTTTCTTAAACACACCTCCCTCTCTGCAACTGGGTTCCAGGAGTTCAGTTCATTGTTTAGGTGTGGGTGTTTTCCTCTGCTTCCTTCAACCACTGGATGAAAGCTCTCGGATGGCACACAAGGAAGTCGCCATTTAAGGAATTTAAGGTAGACTTTCCACTATTGGTTAGATTGCAAATTGGTGTCATTCTTGTAGGACTCTGGACATCTCACTAGTACCAGATCTCTCTTCAAACCTATCATGGCTCCTTCTATTATGGTATCTCTCATCCTTCTCTCCTCTATTCTTCCCCTTACTCTCAACTTTCCTGTTCCCCTATGTCCTCTCTCTACTCTTATTCACCCCCTCTTTTTATCCCAGCTTCCTCACCCCTCCCCTTGCCATCTGCCTCCCCACTCCACGCTGGGTCCGTGCTCCCAATCCCTTCAGAAGATTCTGTCCTATTCCTCTTCTCTGGGTTACAACGCATATCTCTCTTAGGGTCCTCATTGTTTCTCAGAATTTCTGGATGGTGATTGCAGACTAGCAGTTCCCTGTTTCAGGTCTAAAAATCCACATATAAGTGAGTATATACCAAGTTAGTATTTTTGTGAATGTATTACCTCACTCAGTATGGTTTCTTCTAGTGCTGTCCATTTGCCAGGAAATTTCAAAATTCCATTTTTCCCACTGAGTATTACTCGATTATGTACATGTACTAACCACATTTTCTCTATCCACTTTTCAGTTGATTGGCATCTTGGTTGCTTCCACATTCTTGGTGTTACAAATAATGCTGCTAACAACATAGTGAAACAGATGTCTTTGTTGTATGGATCTGCAACATTTGGTTATATACCTAACAGTGGAATTGCTGGATCTTGTGGTAGATTGATTCCCATTTTTCTGAGGAATCTCCATACTGATTTCCAAAGTGGCTGTATGAGTTGGCACTCCCACCAGCAGTGGAGGAGTGTTCCCCTTTTTCCACATCCTCTCCAGCATAAATTGTCCTTGGTGTTTTTGGTTTTAGCTATTCTGACAGGAGTGAGATGGTAGCTCAGAGTTGTTTTGATTTACTTTTCACTGATGGCTAAGGATATTGAGCACTTTCTCATGTGTCTCTCAGCCATTTTAGTCTCCTCTATCGAGAATTCTCTATTTAGTTCTGTGCCCCACTTTTTAATTGGATCCTTTTGTGTTTTGGATACTTACTTTTTGAGTTCTTTGTAAATTTAGGAGCTCAGCCCTCTCAGATGTGGGGCTAGTGAATATCTTTTCCCATTCTGTGTGCTGTCTTTTTGTCTTGTTGACTGTGTCCTTTGCCTTACTGAATCTTCTTAGTTTCAGGAGGTCCCATTATTATTTGTGTTACTGGTGTTATGTTCAGGAAGCACTCTCCTGTACCAATTTGTTCAAGGGTACCTCCCACTTTCTTTTCTAAGTATTTTAGTGCGGCTGGATTAATTTTGAAATCTTCGATCCATTTGTTCTTAAGTTTTGTGCATGCCAATAGACATGGATCTATCTTCAGTCTTCTACATGCCAGCATCAAATTATGCTAACACCACTTATTGAAGATATTGACTGTTTTCCAATGTATAATTTTAGTTTCTTTGACAAAAATAGAGTGTTCGTAGGTGTGGGGGTTATTATCAGGGTTTTCAATTAGATTCTATTGGTCTATCTGTCTATTTTTGTGCCAATACCAAGCTGTTTTCAAGACTGTAGCTATATAGTACATTGAAGTCAGGGATGGTGATGCCTCCAGAAGTTCCTTTATTGTATGGGATTGTTTTGGCTATCGTGGGTCTTTTGTTTTTCCATATAAAATTGGCTATTTTTCTTTTAAGGTCTGTAAAAAATTGTGCAGGTGTTTTGATGGGGATTGCATTGAATCTGGAGATTGCTTTTGGCAAGACTGATATTTTTAATACGTTAACCCTACGAATACAAGAGCATGGGAGATCTTATCATTTTCTGGTAGCTTCTTTAATTTCTTTCCTTAAAGACTCAAAATTCTTGCTGTACAGGTCTTTCACTTGTTTGGTTAGCATTATGCCCAAATATTTTATTTTGTTTGGGGCTATTATAAAGGGTGATGCTTCTCTGATTTCTTTCTCAGCCCATTTATAAACTGTATATAATAGGGCTACTGATTTTTTGAGTTAACCTTGTATCTTGCCAGCTTGCTGAAAATGTTTATCAGCTGTAGGGGTTCCTTTGTAGAGTTTTTCAGGTAACTTATTTAAACTAGCATATCATCTGCAAATAGTGATAGTTTGACTTCCTCCTTTCCAAATTGGATCCCTTTGATTTCCTTTTCTTGTCTTATTGTTTTAGCTAGAATTCTAGTACAATATGGAAGAGATGTAGATAGAGGACAGCCTTGTCATGTTCCCGATTTTAGAGGAATTGCATTGAGTATCTCTCCCTTTAGTTTGATGTTAGCAGTTGATTTACTGTATATTGCTTTTATTAAATTCAGTTATGCTCCTGTTATCCCTGATTTTTCCAGGACCTTTATCATGAAGGGTGTTGCATTTTGTCAAAGGCTTTTTCCCCATCAAATAAGACTATCATGTAGTACTTCTTTTGCAATTTGTTTATATGGTGAATTACACTGATATATTTTCATATGTTGAACCATCCCTGCATTCCTGGGATGAATCCTACTTGGTCATGTTAGATGATTATTCGGTTGTGTTCTTGCATTTGATTGGCTAATATTTTATTGAGTATTTTTGCATCATGAGGGAGATTGGTCTGCAGTTCTCTTTCTTAGTTGTGTGTTTGTGTGGTTCATGTATAAAGGTAATTGTAGCTTTGAAAAAAGAGTTTAGTGATGAACCTCCTTCTTCTATTGGGTTGCACACTTTGAGGAGTATTGGAATCATCTCTTCTTTATATTTCTGGGAGTATTCTTCATTGAAGCCATCTGGCTATGGACTTTTTTTTGGTTGGGAGACTGTTGATGACTGATTCTATTTCATTAGGAGTTATAAATGTGTTTAGATTGTTTATCTGCTCTTGATTCAATTTTGGTAAATGATATCTATCCAGAAAATTGTCCATTTTCTTCAAATTTTCATATTTTGTGGAGTATAGGTTTCAAAATATGACTTGAATATTCTTTGGATTTTCTCAGCGTCCATTTTTATGTTCCCCTTTTCATTCCTGATTTTTTGAGTTGCATGTTCTCTCTCTGCCTTTTAGTTAGTTTGGACAGAGGTTTGTCTATCTTGTTGATTTTCTGGAAGAACCAACTGTTTATACATTGATTCTTTGTATTGTTTTGTTTGTTTTGACTTTATTGATTTCAGCCCTCAATTTGATTATTTCCTGGCATCTACTCCTCTTGGTTGAGTTTGCTTCTTTTTGTTCTAGAGCTTCCAGTTGTCTGTTAATTTTCTAGTGTGACTATTCTCCAGTTTTTTCATATGTGTATTTTGTGCTATGAAGTTTCCTCTTAGTACTGCCTTCAAAGAGTCCCATAAGTTTGGATATGTTGTGTCTTCATTTTCATTGAATTCTAGGAAGTCTTTAATTTGTTTCTTATTTCTTACTTGACCCAAGAATTGTGCAATTGCACATTGCTAAATTTCCATGAGTTTGTATGGTTTCTGTAATTTGGGTTGTTTTTATATTGTAACTTTAAAGAATTATGTTCCAATAAGATACAGAGGTGGTTTCCAATTTTTTTGTACCTGTTGAAGTTTACCATGTTGACAAGTATGTGATCGATTTTAGAGAATGTTCCATTTGGCACTGAGAAGAATGTTTATTCTTTTGTGTTTGGGTCAGAATGTTCTATAGATGTCTGTTAAACCAAAATGGGTTTGTTTCTTTATTGAGTTTCTGTCTGGTGGTCCTGTCTAGTGGTGAGAGTGTGGTGTTGATGCCTCCCAATATAACTGTGTGAGGTCTTATGTGTGATTTAAGTTTCAGTAATGTTTCTTTTACAAATATGGGTGCCCTTGTATTTGTGGCATACATGTTCAGAACTGAGACTTCATCCTGATGGATATTTCCTGTGATGAATGTGAAAAGACCTGCTCATCTCTTTTGATTGATTTTAGTTTGAAGACTAATTTTCTTATACTAGAATAGCTACACCAGCTTGTTTCTTGGATACATTTGACTGGGAAGTCTTATCCCAACCCTTTACTCTGAGGTAATATCTGTCTTTGAAGTTGAGGTTTGTTTCTTGTATGCAGCAGAATGATGGATTCTTTCTTCATATACATTCAGTTAGACTCTGTCTTTTTATAGGCAAATTAAGACCATTAATATTGAGGGAAATAAAGGAACATTGAGTGTTATTTCTTGTTCTTTTTGATTTGTTGGTGGTGGTGGTATAATTGTTTGTGGATTTACCCCTCTTTCTTTTGTCTTTTGGTAAAGTTGGATTATCTATTAATTATGGTTTTTTTGAGTAGTTAACTTCCTTAGATTGAAGTTTTCCTTCCAGTACTTTCTGTAGGGCTGCGTTTGTGGATATGTATTGTGTAAATATTTTTTGTCATGGGGTATCTTGTTTTCTCCATCTATAGTGATTGAAAGCTTTGCTAGGTATAGCGGTCTGAGATGGCATCTGTGGTCCCTTAGTGTTGGTAGAATATCTATCCAGGACCTTCTGGCTTTCAAAGTTTCCATGGAGAAGTCAGGTGTGATTCTGATAGGTTTGCCTTTGTATATTACTTGGCCTTTTTCTTTTGCTGATCTTAATATTGTTTCTTTATTCTGTATATTCAGGGTTTTTACTATTATATGGAGAGGGGACTTGTTTTGTGGTCTACTCTATTTGGTGTTCTGTTAGCTTCTTGTACTTTCGTTGGCCTGTCTTTCTTTAACTGGGTAAGTTATATTCTATGATTTTGTTGAATAGGTTTTCTTCACATTTGAACTGTTTTTATCACCTACTTCTATAACTATTATTCTTAGATTTGGCCTTTTCATGGTGTCCCATATTTCCTCGATATTTTTTGTGTTAGGGATTTGTTGGTTGATTACTCTAATTCTCCTAATGAATCTTCAATGCCTGAGATTCTCTCTTCTAACTCCTGTATTAGTTTGGTTATGCTTGAGTCTGTAGTTCTTTATCATTTACTCACCTTTTCCCATTCCAGCATTCCCTCAGACTGTGGTTTTTTTATTGTCTCTATTTTAACTTCAAACCTTGCACTGTTTGATTTGTTTCTTGTCATTTTTGGTTTGTCTTATCTTACAATACTTTAAAACATTTTCTCATTTCTTCTTTTAGGGTCTCTATCATCTTCATGAAGTTGTTTTTTAGGTCATTCTCTTCTGTTTCATCTGTGTTTTGATGTTAAACTCTTGCTGGTATTAGAGTCCCTAGCCTCCCATGATGTCAATTTGTTTTCTCTGTAGCTGGTTTTGTTGTTGTACTGTAGCCTTCCCATCCCTTCTTTCAGTGGGTACAGGTGGGGTTTCTTCATTTCCTTGTGAGTAGGGCCAAGGTTTTCTTCCAGTGAGTGCAAGCAGGTCCAATTCACTCATGGGTCTCACTATGAGTGCAGATGGGTCTCAGACACTTCCTCTCCCAGTTGGTGGCAGCTCTGCACTCCACACTCTGCACCCTGCCTTCTGTTCTGAGTGGAGGCAGGTATAGGCAATCCCTCTCAGCAGGCTCTTGGTAGCTCAGACCTCCATGAGTGGATGGGGGCAGTCCTTGCTGCAGTTCCCAGATCAGGAGATCCCAGAGAGGGCAAGTGGATGGAAGTGGGGACCAAGAAGAGGTCCTGGAGCTCACCTCTGCCCTGTCCTCTGCCTTGAATGGGGCCAGGCATAGGCAGGTTTACTCAGCACGCTCCTGGTAGCTGGGTCCTGGTAGCTGAGGTGCTTTGAGCTTGCTGTAGTTCCCAGTCCAGGAGATCCCGGAGAGCCACAGTCCAGGTCCACAGAGCCATCTTCATCCTAAAATACTTAAGATTTATAATTCCACTCCTATATAGTGTGAGGAGCCGCCCTCGCTATCGCTATCGCCATTAGAAGATGGCACTGACATCCGCTGTCAGTTGGAGTTCACCGTTTAAGCTGTGCCTCCCCCGTCATCTGGGGTGATGAGCAAACCACCAATCCCGGCTCTACACGTCGCACTCGGAGCTCCTAGGCTTATAAAAGGGGCTGGGTTTCTTAGCTTGGGGTCTCCCTCTCAGAAGCTGATCATCTATCTCTCAAGATGCATTAAAGCTTTACTGCAGAAGGATCCGAGTGTGCTGCGTCATTCTTGCTGGCAAGACGGTAGCGCAGGACATCTGGTGCCGAAACCCGGGAATCTTCAACATCGCCGGCGCCGCGGGAGACCCCTCGGAAGACGGGGCGGATTCAGAACTGCAGGGACGTAAGTTCAGAGAGGTATGCTTTATCCTGAACACCCCTTTTCTCGACTTTGGCCTTAGTTTGTCATCACCGTGGGATGGGTCAGTGGAGGCTTTGGTGCTAGTCCTGTTTGTCCTTCTTCATCGTGGCTGGTGCTGACAGAACGGTGCTGTCAGTCTGGTAAAGGAGTTGAGCGCCGTTTTTAGATAAGCCGCCAGCGTGATGGGGTTGTCACAGTCAGTGGTTACTGCCCTACAGACTGTGCTAAAACAAAGAGATCTCAAAATTGCACCACGAACACTTCAAAATTTTGTGAAGGAGGTAGATAGAGTGGCACCATGGTATGCTTGTTCCGGGTCCCTCACTGTGTCCTCATGGAACATGCTATGTAAAGACCTAGACAGGAAGCATGCAGAAGGAGATCTCTGCTTAGGTACCAAAGCCATTTGGAAGCTAGTTAAAAACTGCTTGGAGGATGAGGCCTGTCACCCTGCTATAGTAGAAAGTCAGGGAACCTTAGAGGAAGTTCAGGATAGCATGTCAGAAACTGAACGGAGTGAGAGAATGGGAGCTCGTAAAAGGAAAGACATGTCTAAGAAAAAGGGCCCTCCCCAAGAAGTTAAGAAAGGGGGAGAGAAAGAAGGGAGTGATCATTCACCCCCTAACAAATCTAAGAAAAAGAAAAAGCCAGAATCTAGCCTATACCCTACAGTAGAGCTAGAAGCCTTGGAGCTAGATAATTCCGATTCTGACACTCTGGATTCTAGCGAAGAAGGTGGTCTAGAGGAGGAGGTGGCATGGTATGAGGAAGAAAGATATCACCCTGATAGACACCGGCCGCCGAAAACAAAAATGAATGTGAGGCCACCGCCTATAAATCCGGCAGGCTCACGCCCTTCGGCGCCTCCGCAGTATGAGCTTCGGCTGAATACTGGTACTGACTCCTTTTTACCTTTAGAGGAACATAGAAAAATACAAATGGCTTTTCCAGTATTCGAGAATGCGGAAGGTGGAAGAGTACATACCCCCGTCGATTACAATCAAATCAAAGAATTGGCCGAATCCGTTCGTAATTATGGGGTCAATGCTAACTTTACCACAATACAGGTGAAAAGGCTTGCTAATTTTGCCATGACTCCCACTGACTGGCAGACGACAGTGAAAGCAGTGCTTCCCAACATGGGACAATACATGGAATTGTAGGCTCCCTGGTATGATGCAGCCCAGGCGCAAGCTAGAGTTAATGCCACAGCTGAAGATGAGAATCAGAGGCAGTGGACATTTGAAATGCTGACAGGTCAGGGTCAACATGCCCTTAATCAAACGAACTACATCTGGGGCGTCTATGGTCAGGTGTCGGCCGCCGCTATTAAAGCATGGAAGGCCCTCACAAAAAAGGGGAGAATCCAGTGGACACCTTACAAAGATTGTCCAAGGACCCCAAGAGCCATTTTCAGACTTTGTGGCCAGAATGACAGAGGCCGCTGGTCGCATCTTTGGTGATTCAGAACAAGCTATGCCCCTGATTGAGCAACTTGTCTATGAACAAGCAACCCAGGAATGTCGAGCGGCTATCGCCCCTCACAAAAGCAAATGTTTACAAGATTGGCTCAGAGTGTGCAGGGAGATGGGGGGACCCCTAACCAATGCAGGACTAGCTGCCGCCATTTTACAAACGCACAGGCATAGAGATTTATCTAGTCGAAAAGCTTGTTTTAATTGTGGGAAAATGGGGCACCTTAAGAAAGATTGTCAAGCCCCTGAAAGAACAAGAGAACTGGAGCTTTGCCGTCGTTGTGGTAAAGGTTATCATAGGGCTAGTGAATGCAGGTCAGTCCGGGATATGAAAGGGAGGCTTCTGCCCCCTATTGAAGAACCCAATGTACCCCAATCAAAAAACGGGTCACAGGGCCCATGGTCCCAGGGCCCTCAGAAATATGGGAACCGATTTCAGAAAAGCAATCAAGAGGAAGTAGAGGTTTCCGAGGAACCCCCCGGAATGGACTTGCGTGCCGCCTCCGACTTCTTACGCATGCCCTAAATGAATGTTCAACCGGTCCCAGTCCATTCCCCTGGACCTTTGCCCCCTGCCACCATTGGGCTTATTCTGGGCCGTGGCTCCTTAACTTTACAGGGACTCATTATATATCCTTGGATTGTTGACCCGTATCATAAAGAGGAGATTCAAGTTCTCTGTTCTAGCCCTCGGGGCGTATTTTCTATAAAGCAGGGAGATAGAATTGCACAACTGGTGCTGCTGCCCTCCCTCGGGGATGGAGAAACCTACACTTTACAAAAAAGGGCTATGGGATCTTCTGGAAGTGATTCAGCCTATCTGGCTATACCCCTAAATGAGAGACCTACAATAAAATTGTTAATTAATGGAAAAGAATTTGAAGGGATAATGGAAACGGGAGCAGACAAAAGCATTATTTCACTCCATTGGTGGCCGAAGTCTTGGCCCACTGTTGTTTCATCTCATTCTCTACAAGGTGTTGGATACCAGTCCTCTCCTGCCATCAGTGCCTCAGCCTTAACCTGTCGGAACACTGAGGGCAAACAGGGATGTTTTACCCCCTATGTGTTGCCACTCCCTGTAAATTTATGGGGACGGGATGTGTTACAAACCATGGGCATGACCCTAACTAATGAATACTCCACCCAGGCATCAGCCATTATGGCAAAGATGGGGTATACAAAGGGTAGAGGCTTGGGTAGGCAAGAACAAGGCAGAATAAAACCCATTACGCAACATGGAAATCGGGGTAGAAAAGGACTGGGTTTATTTAGGGGCCGTTGAGGCTTCACGACCCATACCGTGGAAAACAGAGGAGCCGTTATGGGTCTCTCAATGGCCTCTATCCTCTGAAAAATTAGAGGCTGTCACAAGATTAGTGCAAGAACAGGAATGGCTGGGGCATCTAGAGCCTTCTACCTCCCCATGGAATACACCAATTTTTGTTATTAAGAAGAAATCTGGGAAGTGGAGATTACTCCATGACCTGCGGGCCATTAACAATCAGATGCATCTTTTTGGCCCTGTTCAAAGAGGCCTTCCTTTGCTTTCTGCACTTCCTCAAGATTGGAAGCTTATTATTATAGATATTAAGGATTGTTTCTTCTCTATTCCACTTTACCCACGGGATAGACCAAGGTTTGCCTTCACTATCCCTTCTCTTAATCATATGGAACCAGACAAGAGATTTCAGTGGAAGGTACTGCCGCAAGGCATGGCCAATAGCCCAACAATATGTCAGCTGTATGTGCAGGAGGCTTTGGAGCCAATTAGGAAGCAATTTACATCTTTAATCATGATCCATTGTATGGACGATATTCTTATTTGTCACAAAGAGGTAGATGTTTTACAAAAGGATTTTCCCATGCTGGTGGCTGAATTAAAACAGTGGGGATTAGAGATTGCTTCACAAAAGGTTCAAATTGCAGATACAGGCCTCTTTTTGGGCTCAATGATTACTCCCAAAAATATAGTTCCTCAGAAATTAGAAATTCGCAAAGACCACTTACAAACATTAAATGATTTTCAGAAACTTCTGGGAGATATAAATTGGTTGAGGCCCTTTTTAAAAATTCCATCTGCTGATCTAAAACCCCTCTTCGATCTCCTGGAGGGTGAGCCTCATATCTCCTCACCCAGAAAATTTACCCCTGCCGCCCACCGAGCCTTACAGATGGTGGAAGAGGCCTTACAGGAAACACAATTACAAAGTATTGAGGAGTCACTACCTTTTAATCTATGTGTTTTTAAGACAGCTCAATTGCCAACTGCAGTCCTGTGGCAACATGGACCATTACTTTGGATTCATCCAAATGCTTCCCCTACTAAGATTATTGACTGGTACCCTGATGCTGTTGCACAGCTCGCACTTCGCGGAATAAAAGCAGCTGTTACGCATTTTGGCAGGGATCCTGATTCCTTGATTGTGCCTTATACTGCTGCACAAGTTCAGACCTTGGCAGCCACATCTAGTGATTGGGCAGTTTTAGTTACTTCCTTTTCAGGACAAATTGATAATCATTTTCCAAAGCATCCAATTTTACAGTTTGCCCTAAACCAGGCTATAGTGTTTCCACAAGTGACAGCTAAAGACCCACTCCCAGATGGGACTGTGGTGTACACTGATGGATCGAAAACTGGTATGGGAGCTTATGTGGTCAAGGATAGGGTTATATCTAAACAATATAATGAAACTTCACCTCAAGTTGTAGAATGTCTGATAGTACTGGAGGTTCTTGAGGCTTTTCCAGGACCCCTCAATATTGTATCAGATTCCTCTTATGTGGTTAATGCAGTTAATCTCCTTGAGATAGCTGGAATAATAAAATCCTCCAGTAGAGTTGGTAACATCTTTCAGAAGATACAAGATGCCTTGTTAAATAGGAGATTTCCTGTTTTCATTACCCATGTCCGAGCACATTCTGGACTCCCAGGTCCCATGTCCTTAGGGAATGACTTAGCGGACAAGGCTACAAAGCTGGTGGCCGCTGCCTTGTCTACCCACGCACAAGCAGCAAAAGAGTTCCATCAGCGCTTTCATGTGACGGCTGAGACCTTGCGCCGTCATTTTGCTCTATCCAGGAAAGAGGCTAGGGAAATTGTTACTCAAGGCCAGAATTGCTGCGAATTCTTACCTGCTCCCCACTTGGGAATAAACCCACGTGGCATTAGACCATTGCAGATGTGGCAGATGGATGTTACTCATATTCCCTCTTTTGGAAGGCTTCAATATGTTCATGTTTCTGTTGACACCTGTTCTGGCATAATGTTTGCCACGCCCGTAACAGGGGAAAAGGCCTCATATGTGATTCAACATTGCCTTGAGGCCTGGAGTGCTTGGGGAAAACCCAGAATTTTAAAAACAGACAATGGACCAGCATATGCCTCTCAAAAATTCTGACAGTTTTGTCGGCAAATGGATGTTACCCATCTAACTGTCCTACCTTATAACCCTCAAGGACAGGGCATTGTGGAACGTGCCCATCGTACACTCAAATCATATCTGATTAAACAAAAGGGGAGTATTGAGGATGTTCTACTCTCGGTACCAAGAGTTGCTGTGTCCATGGCACTTTTTACCCTTAATTTCTTGAACTCTGATGCCCAAGGCCACACTGCGGCCGATCGCCAGAGTTTAGATCCTGATAGGCCAAAAGAAATGGTAAAATGGAAAGATGTCTTGACTGATCTCTGGAAAAGCCCGGATCCTATTCTTATAAGATCCAGGGGAGCTGTGTGTGTTTTTCCACAAGAGGAAGAAAACCCCCTGTGGATCCCTGAAAGACTCACTCGAAGAGCTCCTTCACAACTCCAGAATAAGAAGGATGGAGGCCAAGTGGGTGATGAAGACTCTTCTACTCGGGATGATGGTTCCTAGTATGATGGGAGAGTTACGGTGGGCCATCATGTCTACCTTCCCCCTACCGATGCCAGTGATGCATAATGCCCAAGTGTTCCCTAGATTTTTCACAACTAATAGAGAGTTGGGGCTTGCCTTTTTGCCTTTAGATCCTCAGATACAGAGTTTTCAGGATGAGAGAACCTTGTCATTGGTAGAAAGCTTGTGCTTTACTGTGATTTCTTCATTAAAGGATAATTTTATTCATATGGATCCAGAAAGATCTAATGCTAATCATTTTGAATTAATGGAAGCTGTACTGATCTTTCTCTTATGGCAATGATTGCTGGAGGATATAGTGAGAAGGGACAGATTACTTTTGATTGGAAAGGGGCATTAGGCAACAGTCTTAGTGAGGGACAGAGCTCTGGATCATCTGATTGGTCCTCCTCCAATGTTAAGTATACCCCTTTTAAGAGAACTAATTATTCAGCTGCTCCAATTTGTGTTTGGCTGCCCTTTATTTGGGTTGTGAGTAATGATACCTTAGGTAAGAATCAGAAAGAAATAAATTGCTCTGCTTAGAATTGTTTTTATGCATTATGCTGGGATGCTATTAAGCACCCTTTTGCTTTGGTAATGCGCATGCCTCGATTTGTTCCAGTTCCTGTTGAGGTGCCAAGTAGTTTGAGTTTGTTTAGGGAAAAGCGAGATTTTTGGGATCTCTGCTATTATTGTGGGCCTGATAGCCGCCGCCGCGGTTACTGCTTCGGTTACCGCCTCGGCCCTTGCACTTTCCGCCACTGTGCAGACAACTCAAACCATTAATGAACTATCGGCCACTGTGACCATGGCCCTAGATAAACAGGCCACTGCCAATTCTCAGATACAAGGAGGCCTGATGTTGGTAAACCAACAGATTAATTTGGTTCAGGAACAATTGGATATATTGTGGCAGATGGCCCAATTGGGATGTGAACAAAAGTTGCCTGGCCTTTGTGTTCACTTCAGTACAATATGAGAATTTTACAAGAGCAGCTAACCTGTCAAAAGCTCTGTCTCAACATTTATTACAGAATTGGACTTTTGAGTTTGAGCAGACACTCCGTGAGTTGAGAGTGGCGATCCTGCAAGTGAATTCGACGCGTCTGGATCTTTCTCTGATGGAAGGCCTCTCCTCCTGGATTTCATCTGCATTTTCTTATTTTAAGGAATGGGTGGGGGTGGGATCATTTAGCCTAGTTCTCTGCTGTGGAATAGTGTTGATGCTTTGGATGGTGTGTAAGCTCAGAGCCCAAACAAAAAGAGACAAAGTGGTGGTGGCACAAGCACTTGCTGCCTTAGAACACGGAGCCTCCCCTGACATTTGGTTAACCATGTTAAAGCAATAGGTCGCTGGCCTCCCGGCTCTTGCACCCCACGAGGCTAGTCTCATTGCACGGGATAGAGTGGGTAGGCTTCAGCAGCCCAAGGAGTTGCAAGGCTAAGCACTGCACAGGAGAGGTCTGCGGTATAACGACTTTCTCCTGGGAGATAAGTCATCTTGCATGAAGGTTCTATGTCATGATCTCCTTCCCCCAGAAAAACGACATCGGGACTGGTCAGGGCTCCCTCTGGGGATAAGACCCTGGAGAGGAGCTTTGTACATGTTCCAAATTTGCACATGGGGATTTGACCTCTATCTCCACTCCAAAGTTGTGGGTGTCCTATGGCTTCAAAAATAAATGAATAGGGGGAGATGTGAGGAGCCACCCTCGCTATCGCTATCGCCATTAGAAGATGGCGCTGACATCCGCTGTCAGTTGGAGTTCACCGTTTAAGCTGTGCCTCACCCGTCATCTTGGGTGATGAGCAAACCACCAATCCCGGCTCTACACGTCTCACTCGGAGTTCCTAGGCTTATATAAGGGGCTGGGTTTCTTAGCTTGGCGTCTCCCTCTCAGAAGCTGATCATCTATCTCTCAAGATGCATTAAAGCTTTACTGCAGAAGGATCCGAGTGTCCTGCGTCGTTCTTGCTGGCGAGACGGTAGCGCAGGACAATATAGTACTTATTTTGCTAATTCTCAGTTTGTACATTTATGAGATACAGCCCAGCCTTTGGGAATGGTGCAGTTTAGAGCAACATCACTCCTGATTTATAAATCAGACAATCTACAGTAGAATCCTTTGCCTGTGAGACTGGGAGATTGAATTTCTTTTCCATTGAATCTTCTATCAAACAGCCTAAAATGAATATACAAACAGATACTTTTTATTTACTTCTTACAATGCTGTACTGACAGTCTTTTGTGTGGACAAAAGCATAGTGACAGCCACGGTACATTATATTAATTTAGGTAATCAAAGCTCCAAATAAAAATTAAAATTAAATAGCTAGAGATTCTCATTAAAATTATATAACTCTGTAGCAAAATTGAAACAAAACAAACAAAAATGACAATGGTAATATGGAAAGTTAATTGTGATAAACTTATGATGAATAATTCATTGTTTGCCAGTGCTGGATGATCAAGAGATTAAAATGAGCTTCCCTCATTTGATTTCATGCCAAATTATGCTTTGGCCAATATTTTTTGATTAATGATTTCTAGCAATAAGATAAACTGTAACAAATGTTAAAGCTTCCCTTAAGTAATATATAAATGTTTCTCAATATCTTCATGTCTTATAGACCAATTTTCTTAAGCTATACTTAAACTGTGCAGAATTTTCTAGGTTCCAAATGGATAGGAATGGAAGGCTAGGATGAGGTGTTCAATCAGGTATGGGAATGAAATCACATGCATCTGTAACAACCAAGTCCCTGTGGACATCCTTCAGATGTATGCCAGTAGGGAAAGAAAGGCAACAATATGAAGAAGACTACTAACTCCACTCTCATGCAATCTTCTGGAGTTAAATATTGGACATCTAACTTCAGTTTTCCTTTTGTGTTTGACATAAAATGTAAATCAAGTTTCAATGCCATTTCCTTTAGAGACAATAGGGATCCTAGGAGAAATAGCAGCAAAGGTTTGTGACTTTCACCTTTCATAGTTAAAACAACCAAAAAAAATTGATTTACTATATTCCCAGTGACATTTTAATTTTTATCCACCAACTGTATATATTCACCCTCTCAGAATTTGTATTTTTCTTTCAAGAAATAATAATATTAAGAGAATCAGACAATGCACTAATCTATCTAAAGTATTCCTTGTGGATTCTTTCTGTTACAGGATTAGTTATTTAATCCAGTCATGATGTGACTTTCTTATGTCCCAAGTAGGGATGAAGATAACCATATATGACATGCAGAAAGTAATGTGACACTGCTCTCAGTAATTTCCTTATTAGTTGTTCCCCCTCTGTTATAGAGTCTTTAACATAAGCATACTTAATTTTCATGCCTACTAATGACACAGTGTAGCATATTGTTTTTCATGTTTAACTACTCTGTAGAATACAGGAAAATAAATTGTGAAAAAATGGAAAACTTTCCAACCTTGATTAGTAGTTTAGAAAATGTATTAATGCCCCTGTTGTGTTAAGGAAGAGATGAGGAAACATTGATGAACATGAACTCAACAAATACTATTTTTAATTTACACAAACATTAAAATAAAAAGCAATTCTGGTTTTAAATTACACCATAGGTGTTGGAAACATTTGTAATTTGTTCCAGCCAAAAGCCTTACTTTCTGAGATGCATATTAAGATTATAGTCATAAAGTTTTATCTAATCTAATTCCCAATGAAATGATCCATGTGACCTGAAGAGGAATTGAATTCATGTCCCTTTCCAAAGAGGAAAGAGGGAGGCAGACATTATCATGGAATCAGAAACCAAGTTTCTCCTTCACAGGAGATTATAAAAATAATGTATACAGAGCCACAAAACCAGAATGAGATGTATATATAAACTCATATTTTGTGGAAACTCTATGCTAATATACATAAACCATATGTATTTATATGGAATACATATCTCATTTAAAACAAATGGAATTCTGGCATACTCTCAACCACAGCAAGGAGAATGGGAATTGGATTGGGGCAAGGTAACACAAGGACAGTTTCCTAAGAGTTTGTCACACTTTGCCTTTAATTACATTTTTATCTTTTAGTCCAATTAAGAATACTGGCATCTGAAAGCACCAACTGAACATTTCTGTACTATAACCTCAAGCAAATGGCATTCCTGCTGTGTATCTCATCCTGAGAATTGTTTAGAGGTCCCAACCTGGGAAATTCTGGCTACAATATTTAAGCATGGTTGTCAACTTGACTGAATTTTGGATCCATGAAGATACATAGGTCTGAGAGTATTTTGAGAAGGAACATAGAAGGAAAACTTTCACCCAGAAAAGGGAACAGTTTTCCTGCAGACACCCAATTGTGAAACACTCAGAGTGGAAAGCTTTCCCTATTTCCTGCTGACCTTTTTATTTTTTATTTTTTTACTTTGTGAGTAAGTGTACCTACACTGTCGCTGCTTCTGTGTTTGTCATCTTTCCTGGCATTGGAACCCAACTTCACAGGGCTTCCACATGAACTGAAGAATGGTGGCTTACTAAAGATCCTCCATTCTCCAGATGAACTAGAATTGCACCCAGCCTGGTGGATTGATGGGCAATTTTTTCTCTATCTCTCCAATGTGCAGCCAGCCATCTTCCTACTATTGAGTACACATCATAAGTAACAAAACCCCTTCATATTACACTTCATTCTCTCAACTTTGTTGCTCTAAATTCTTAAATAATTTACCAACAATGTAACCTGAGAATAAAGGAAGAGAGGAAAACTTTCATTCAAAGATAAGCTCTGAGCTAAACTTGGAAGACTATAAAACACCAGTAACAAGATGATGAAACAAGAGAGTATATGAAGATTATCTGTCTTCTATGTGAAAGGTAATGGAAACAGATTGGATAGGTGCCATGTGTCTGATACATGACAATAACTGTTAAAATTAAGAATAAAATTAGTCAGATAAATTAACATAACACATTCTTGCATAGCTCCTTCACAGAACATTCATAAAAGACACACACACACACACACACACCAAATAATACAGTTCCTGAAACATGCAGCTGTAATTGTCATCTCTATCACTTTTTGTTTCAATATTAAAGTTATGTGGCTTATTTTAGTGGATTACTTTGCTTAAAAATCTCTTGTATCTATCCAAATTTGATGTAGTTTGTGATGTATTTAATGTATTTGTATCATTTTAAAAAGTGATTATTTTGAAAGCAAAGTACAGTTGAGTGAGTCATTTTAAGGAAATTTTTATTTAATCGATTTTATTTTGTTTATTAATTCATTTTTTAAATTCCAATCCCTGTTCCCCGACCTCCTTTCCTCCTACTTCCCCCACTGCTCCTTCCATCTGCTCCTCAGAGAGGGTAAACTATCCCCTAGGAATTCTGCTACATCTGTCTCATCATCTCCTTGAGGCAGGGTCAAGTCACCTACCTACCACCCACATTCCACTAAGTCAGTTTGTGCTTTAGGGTTAGATCTTGGACCCACCGCCAGTGGCCTCATATACTGCCCTGGCTGCATCATTGTCATCTATGCTAAGGGAGAGTAGTTCAGTCTTATGCCGGTTCCCCATTTGTTATACTGGAATAAGAGATCTCTCACTAGCTCAGGTCAGCTGATTCTGTGGGTTTCCCCATCATAATCTTGCTCCTGCCACACTTACATTGCATACTAGGAGCTTAACTCAATGGTTTGCTATGCATTTCTTCCTCTGCTTCCATCTGTTTCTGTAAGAGGACTCTATCTTCTCTTGGCTTGTGGATTGTAGGCTGTGTATCTTTGGCTTTATGTCTGATATCCAGTACTTAATTACTGACTTAAGATCATTGAAGTTTCTACTGGAAAAGGTAGTAATTTCCCTATCCCCAAGCTGGCTCTCTTTTACCTGTAGCACACATCATAAAAACCAGAGGCAGATATTGGGGTTCAAACTGGAAACCGGAAAAGCAAAGATGCCAAACTATAAGAGATCTTTTACCTCAAGCAAGGTTAAGACCAAAGTGGGGTAATCCTGTTCTCAACATGACGTCAGACTGCAATGCTCTTCACCAATCCTCAGAGTGCAGAGACTATACTGAGTTCCTGCCTTATATTCCTCTCTAAATTTGGGATCAAAGACATGAGCTCTGTTTTTCTCTTTTAACTGATTCATTTTCATGTAGTCCAGGAACTCACAGACATCGATCTACCTCTGTCTTCCAAGTGCTGGGATCAAAGATATGACCACCACTGCCAGACTTCTATGGTCACCTAATGGTTTAGGTCTGTGGCTAATTAGTGGCTTAGTGTATGTGACTAACTAGTGGCTTAGCTCTACACTTTGATCTTCTGGCAAGGCTTATTTGCTAGATTACAAATAAAATATCCCTACATTTCCTCTTTTGTGTGTAAAATATAAAAGAAAGCTATAACTAATATGAGAAAAATTACATAAAATAAGTACTATAACTTTATACAATATACATAGGACATAAATGCATCAAACATTTTCTAGTCCATTTGTATTTGACAAATTCAGAGAAAATACTCCATTATCGATCCTATCTTGATGAGATCAAGTCTTTTATATAATTTACTTTCTATCATAAATTGCATTACCATAATATCTTTTATACCTCTCAACCTTATATACTTTAAAATTCTATAGTGAGTTTCCTTACTATACTTTGGCAAACAAGGCAAACTATAACTATAAGTATCTAATCTGTAATTCCCTCAGAGACGCAAGAAGGAACTAATATTAACTGAAAAAGCAACAAGTGCAAACAAGTGACTTCAAAAATTTTTTGAGAAATGAAAAAAAAATTCTAATGGTTTGGACAGTTACCCAAGAGTCCTCTGCAGAGTTGGGACATCTATTTTCAGCCTAAAGGCCTAGAATATTCGACTGACTTTTCTATGAAGCTGGTTTCTTGAAGAACTGGTCCTCCTTGTCCTGGCAAATTTTGCCAGTCACATCTCTTGTGTCCTCCCTGTCCAATTTGAACAGCATAGTGTCAGCAGTCAAGGCAAGGTCACTGTCCTGCTCAGTGGATTGCCTTTGCCACAAAGAAAGCAAACTCTGTGTGGAGTATATTCAGTGCCCATCATCTTTTCCACAGCACATTGGTACTGCCAGAAGACATGTCACTTTGTAATTTAATGTCACATTGTAATTAAAAAAAGAAACTTTTATTAAAACATCTTAAATGTCATATTCTGTGGGTGTCTGAAATGTTTACAGATATCCTGCATTTCTAAAATATATCTTTGTTTGATCTTGACAGAATGCCTAATGTGACTACAAGTATGATTGTAATAGGTGACTAGTTACTAATAATACTAATAATAATACTAATAATAAGCATTTCCTTATTATTCTATATAGTTGGTAATAACTTCCAGCACTAGAAATTTGCATTACTTTATTAAATGAGCCATGTATATACGCTGCTTTAACAAGATTAGAAACATATGTACAATATGTTTCAACAAAATAAATCTCAAATTTGAATCAATGTACAAAATTTATATACAATATACACAATCTGATCCAATGTAAAACTAATAGAACACTACAAAATAGATTCAATAATCTACATTTTAATCCTACATATATTTTTTTCTTTTTTCATTTCATAGTAGATTCAATATTCCCCCCTTTTATCCTATCATATCTATATCCCCCTTTTGCTTTTGAAAACATTAACCCTGATTCTAATCTTCATTGTTAAACTTCTTTCCTGAACATTACCAAAAACAACTTGTAACCAATCCCCCTAAACCATGACAAATATTCATAACAAAATGAATGACCAAAAGACATCCACCCTACCTCTTGTAAATGAGCACAATATATACTTAAATGTATTTTCTGAGGTCTAGGGATGACAGCAAACTTAGGGAATCAGGAAAAGAAAAATATGGGTTAACTGTCAAGTCCTGGGATTGGTAACTATATCTATGCTTGTCCAGTCTCTGCATAATGGGAAAATTAAGGGCTTGTATCAAATCTTGGCTAGAGTGGTCTGTGAGCCTGGATAATATCAGCTAGCAACCTTGTAATTGAATGGAGCAATGTATTAGAAGCTGAATCATTTCAGCTAGTCACCTCAAAATTGTTCTGAGTAGTTTCTAGTCCAAAGCCGGACTATCACTGGCATTTTTCAGCTTAGTGGTGTTATCCTATTCCCGGTGGAAGTTTTCCTTTTGGGGACTTGAAGAGTTACTATTAGGTGTTTTAATGGTTCACTGCAGAAAACTGATAGAAACTCAAACCTGAAATCATGCAGAGGAAGGTAGATGAAACCTTTCTCTAGAATAAGTTAGTTCTCTATCTGACTATTGCTATTATGACAAAATGTTAAAATACACATATATTCATCTTATAAATGTTGAGATAATATTTAGGCCTTAAGAAAAGCTTTTAAAGAGTCAATGTAAACTCAGAGGACTATGAAATTCGTGCCAATAAAGAAGTACTTAGATATTTTCATTTCTTCATTCCCATATTAGGTGGCTCTTGTGACATTAGACAGAGATTTTGAATTTTACATTAAAAAGAAATTTGATCTTTAATTTGCCTTGGACTACAAAAATACCATTTTTATTATATATTCTGTATAGAACAGTAGGAACAAACATTTGGGATAAATTTTTATATCCTTATGTGATATACCAAAAGCCCAATTTATTCTTTTTCTTGAGATACCTTTTTGGGAAGATTTAACCTTTTTCTTCCCATGTCTCATTTGTCCAGTGGTATTCAGATTCCTTAGTTGGATGCCTTTATTCTTTTGAAAATACAGAAACAAAACACTTCTACTGCCCTAATTTTGGGAAGGTAATCTTTGGCAATTTATATCTGGTCAAATGAAAAATATTTGTTGTTTTTTTTCCAGTTTTCAAATTTAAATTAGAAAAAAACCTTTTTTACATGTAAATCACAATTCCCTCTCTCTCCCCTCCTCACCTGTCCCCCACTAAACCCCTATGCCATCCCCTTTCTCATCCTCAGGAAGGGTGAGTCCTTCCATGGGGGAATCTTCGAAAGTCTGTCATATCATATGGAGCAGGGCCTAGACCCTACCACATGTGTCTAGGCTGAGACAATATACCTCTATGTAGAGTTGGCTCCCAATGTCCATTTTTATACTAGGAATAAATACTTATCCACTATCAGAAGCCCCATAGATTAACCAGACCTCCAAACTGACATCCTCGTTCAGGGTGTCTAGAACAATACTATGCTGGTTTCCCAGCATGGGGTAATTACTTAAGTCAGAGCTAGCCAGTAAGAAACAAGCAAAGGCCAACAGCTTTAATATAGCTGTTGGCCTTTTAATATAGCTGTTTAATGGGGTTGTTTATAATTGGTTAATGATCACAACCAATCTTTTTTAATGGTAAGAAGGGGAATTATGGTACGGGTATTGTTTTTCATTTATTGATACAAATTCAAGGTCAATTTTGTGATGTTTATATTTCTCCTCTTGATTAAGTATTGTGCTTATACTGATCTTTTAAAACATAATACATAATTGAATGCAGACTATAGATATTTACTTATAATAGTCAGAACTTATAGTTAGGTAAGTTAGGTTTTCTAGATATATAGAGATATATTTGAGACAGATAGATAGTCTTCAAACCTCTCAAAGACCTTCAGAAAATGGCATTTAAAATGGTTTAGGGCTTTTCTTGACAATGAGAAATGTCTGCTCCTGGCAGCACCAATTAAGTCTGAGAGGAAGAATGGCATCGAAGAAACTTGTTATGGAGTTTGCTTTAAACATGGCAAGATTAGCCATTTAGGCAATAAACTGCTCTTGTCTGTACTGCTTGACTGTTGTTGTATAATCTGGACATACAGGACCCACAGGAAAGTGACTGCTGAACTCAGTCTTACAGGGTTCCTGCTTCATGAAGAGTCTACAAGACTTTCTGCAGGACACAGAAAATTGACATACAGACTGCCAATGCAGATGGACACTTTGAAATTTCCTGCTTTGCTGAGAAGTGTTCCAAACACATTGTGGCCTATGGGCTGGAGATGGATGCCCCAACGTTACAGAGGAACTTTGGGTGACTGTCCAGGTAGCAAGATGTCTTTGTCAATCCTAGTGATTATATATTATCCTTCTGTGCTCTTTGATGGAGTTGAAGACAGATAATTATACTCTTACTTCTAACTCTTTCTCCCCTCCCCCATGCTCCTAATTAGCTTAGGAGATCTTGTCCCTTTTCCCTTCTTCAGGGAACCGTGTGTGTCTGTCTCTGTCAGGTTCCTCCTTGCTTTCTAGCTTCTCTGGTGATATGGATTGTAGGCTGGTACTCCTTTTATCTCTGTCAAAAACTCATATAAGAGTGAGTACATACTATTTTTGTCTTTTTGTGACTGGGTTACCTCACTCAGTATGGTTTCTTCTAGTGCCATTCATTTGCCTGTAAATTTCAATATTCCATTTTTGTTTCTGCTGAGGAGTAATCCATTGTGTAAATTTACCACATTTTCTCATTCAATTCTTCAATTGAGCGGTATGTATGTTGCCTCCAGGTTTTGGCAATTTTAAATAATGCTGCTATGAACATGGTTGAACAGATATCCTTGTTGTATGAATGTGCACCTTTTTGGGTCTATGACTAAGAGTGGGATTGCTGGATCTTGAGGTAGAATGATTCCCATTTTCAAAAGGAACCATTATTCTGATTTCCAAAGTGGTTGTCCAAGCTTTCACTCTCACCAAGAGTGAAGGAGTGTTCCTCTTTCTCCCTATCCTCTCTAGTATACCCTGTCATTGGTTTTTTATTTCAGCCATTCTGACAAAAGTAAGATGGTATCTCAGAGTTGTTTTGATTTGTATTTTCCTGATGGCTAAGGATGTTGAGCGCTTTCTTAAGTGTCTCTCAGCCATTGTAAACTTCTCTATTGAGAATTCTCTATTTAGTTTTGTACCCCACTTCTTAATTGGATTATTTGGTGTTTTGGATATTTGCTTCTTGAGTTCTTTGTAAATTTTGTCAGATATTGGGTGGGTGAATATATTTTCCCATTCTGTGAGCTGCCATTTTATCTTCGTGACTGTGTCCTTTGCCTAAAAATAGCTTCTCAGTTTCAGGAGGCCCAATTTATTAATTGAGGATCTCAGTGTCTGTGCTACTGCTGTTATGTTCATGAAGTGGTCTCCTGTGAGGAGCCGCCCTCGCTATCGCTATTGCCGTTAGAAGATGGCGCTGACATCTGCTGTCAGTTGGAGTTAACCGTTAGAAGATGGCGCTGACATCTGCTGTCAGTTGGAGTTAACCGTTTAAGCTGTGCCTCTCCCGTGGCGTCATCTGGGGTGATGTGCAAACCACCAATCCCGGCTCTACACGTCTCACTCGGAGCTCCTAGGCTTATATAAGGGGCTGGGTTTCTTAGCTTGGGGTCTCCCTCTAAGAAGCTGATCATCTATCTCTCAAGATGCATTAAAGCTTTACTGCAGAAGGATCCGAGTGTTCTGCGTCGTTCTTGCTGGCGAGACGGTAGCGCGGGACATCTGGTGCCGAAACCCGGGAACTCTTCAACATCGCCGGCGCCGCGGGAGACCCCTCGGAAGACGGGGCGGATTCAGAACTGCAGGGACGTAAGTTCAGAGAGGTATGCTTTATCCTGAATACCCCCTTTCTCGACTTTGGCCTTAGTTTGTCATCACCGTGGGACGGGTCAGTGGAGGCTTTGGTGCTAGTCCTGTTTGTCCTTCTCCTTCATCGTGGCTGGTGCTGACAGAACGGTGCTGTCAGTCTGGTGCTGTCAGTCTGGTGCTGTCAGTCTGGTGCTGTCATTCTGGTGCTGTCAGTCTGGTAACGGAGTTGAGCGCCGTTTTTAGATAAGCCGCTAGCGCGATGGGGTTGTCACAGTCAGTGGTTACTGCCCTACAGACTGTGCTAAAACAAAGAGATCTTAAAATTGCACCACGAACACTTCAAAATTTTGTGAAGGAGGTAGATAGAGTGGCACCATGGTATGCTTGTTCCGGGTCCCTCACTGTGGCCTCATGGAACAAGCTAGGTAAAGAACTAGACAGGAAGCATGCAGAAGGAGATCTCCACTTAGGTACCAAAGCCATTTGGAAGCTAGTTAAAAACTGCTTGGAGGATGAGGCCTGTCACCCTGCTATAATAGAAAGTCAGGGAACCTTAGAGGAAGTTCAGGATAGCATGTCAGAAACTGAACGGAGTGAGAGAATGGGAGCTCGCAAAAGGAAAGACATGTCTAAGAAAAAAGGCCCTCCCCGAGAAGTTAAGAAAGGGGGAGAGAAAGAAGGGAGTGATCATTCACCCCCTAACAAATCTAAGAAAAAGAAAAAGCCAGAATCTAGCCTATACCCTACAGTAGAGCTAGAAGCCTTGGAGCTAGATAATTCTGATTCTGACACTCTGTATTCTAGCGAAGAAGGTGGTCTAGAGGAGGAGGTGGCACGGTATGAGGAAGAAAGATATCACCCTGATAGACACCGGCCACTGAAAACAAAAATGAATGTGAGGCCACCGCCTATAAATCCGGCGGGCTCACGCCCCTCAGCGCCTCCGCAGTATGAGCTTCGGCTGAATACTGGTACTGACTCCTTTTTACCTTTAGAGGAACGGAGAAAAATACAAATGGCTTTTCCAGTATTCGAGAATGTGGAAGGCAGAAGAGTACATACCCCTGTAGATTACAATCAAATCAAAGAATTGGCCGAATCCGTTCGTAATTATGGGGTCAATGCTAACTTTACCACATTACAGGTGGAAAGGCTTGCTAATTTTGCCATGACTCCCACTGACTGGCAGACGACAGTGAAAGCAGTGCTTCCCAACATGGGACAATACATGGAATGGAAAGCTCTCTGGTATGATGCAGCCCAGGCACAAGCTAGAGTTAATGCCACAGCTGAAGATGAGAATCAGAGGCAGTGGACATTTGAAATGCTGACAGGTCAGGGTCAACATGCCCTTAATCAAACCAACTACATCTGGGGTGTCTATGGTCAGGTGTCGGCCGCCGCTATTAAAGCATGGAAGGCCCTCACAAAAGGGAGAGTCCAGTGGACACCTTACAAAGATTGTCCAAGGACCCCAAGAGCCATTTTCAGACTTTGTGGCCAGAATGACAGAGGCCGCCAGTCGCATCTTTGGTGATTCAGAACAAGCTATGCCCCTGATTGAGCAACTTGTCTATGAACAAGCAACCCAGGAATGTCGAGCGGCTATCGCCCCTCGCAAAAGCAAAGGTTTACAAGATTGGCTCAGAGTGTGCAGGGAGCTGGGGGGACCCCTAACCAATGCAGGACTAGCTGCCGCCATTTTACAAACGCACAGGTATAGAGATTTATCTAGTCGAAAAGCTTGTTTTAATTGTGGGAGAATGGGGCACCTTAAGAAAGATTGTCAAGCCCCTGAAAGAACAAGAGAATCGAAGCTTTGCCATCGTTGTGGTAAAGGTTATCATAGGGCTAGCGAATGCAGGTCAGTCCGGGATGTAAAAGGGAGGCTTCTGCCCCCTATTGAAGAACCCAAGGTACCCCAATCAAAAAACGGGTCACGGGGCCCGTGGTCCCAGGGCCCTCAGAAATATGGGAACCAATTTCAGAAAAGCAATCAAGAGGAAGTAGAGGTTTCCGAGGAACCCCCGGAATGGACTTGCGTGCCGCCTCCGACTTCTTACTCATGCCCCAAATGAATGTTCAACCGGTCCCAGTCCATTCCCCTGGACCTTTGCCCCCTGCCACCATTGGGCTTATTCTGGGCCGTGGCTCCTTAACTTTACAGGGACTCATTATATATCCTGGAATTGTTGACCCGTATCATAAAGAGGAGATTCAAGTTCTCTGTTCTAGCCCTCGGGGTGTATTTTCTATAAAGCAGGGAGATAGAATTGCACAACTGGTGTTGCTGCCCTCCCTCGGGGATGGAGAAACCTACACTTTACAAAAAAGGGCTATGGGATCTTCTGGAAGTGATTCAGCCTATCTGGCTATACCCCTAAATGAGAGACCTACAATAAAATTGTTAATTAATGGAAAAGAATTTGAAGGGATAATGGATACGGGAGCAGACAAAAGCATTATTTCACTCCATTGGTGGCCGAAGTCTTGGCCCACTGTTGTTTCATCTCATTCTCTACAAGGTCTTGGATACCAGTCCTCTCCTGCCATCAGTGCCTCAGCCTTAACCTGGCGGAATGCTGAGGGCAAACAGGGATGTTTTACCCCCTATGTGTTGCCACTCCCTGTAAATTTATGGGGACGGGATGTGTTACAAGCCATGGGCATGACCCTAACTAATGAATACTCCACCCAGGCATCAGCCATTATGGCAAAGATGGGGTATACAAACGGTAGAGGCTTGGGTAGGCAAGAACAAGGCAGAATAAAACCCATTACGCAACACGGAAATCGGGGTAGAAAAGGACTGGGTTTTATTTAGGGGCCGTTGAGGCTTCACGACCCATACCATGGAAAACAGAGGAGCCGTTATGGGACTCTCAATGGCCTCTATCCTCTGAAAAATTAGAGGCTGTCACAAGATTAGTGCAAGAACAGGAACGGCTGGGGCATCTAGAGCCTTCTACCTCCCCATGGAATACACCAATTTTTGTTATTAAGAAGAAATCTGGGAAGTGGAGATTACTCCATGACCTGCGGGCCATTAACAATCAGATGCATCTTTTTGGCCCTGTTCAAAGAGGCCTTCCTTTGCTTTCTGCACTTCCTCAAGATTGGAAGCTTATTATTATAGATATTAAGGATTGTTTCTTCTCTATTCCACTTTACCCACGGGATAGACCAAGGTTTGCCTTCACTATCCCTTCTCTTAATCATATGGAACCAGACAAGAGATTTCAGTGGAAGGTACTGCCGCAAGGCATGGCCAATAGCCCAACAATATGTCAGCTGTATGTGCAGGAGGCTTTGGAGCCAATTAGGAAGCAATTTACATCTTTAATCGTTATCCATTATATGGACGATATTCTTATTTGTCACAAAGAGTTAGATGTTTTACAAAAGGCTTTCCCCATGCTGGTGGCTGAATTAAAACAGTGGGGATTAGAGATTGCCTCAGAAAAGGTTCAAATTGCAGATACAGGCCTCTTTTTGGGCTCAATGATTACTCCCAAAAATATAGTTCCTCAGAAAATAGAAATTCGCAAAGACCACTTACAAACATTAAATGATTTTCAGAAACTTCTGGGAGATATAAATTGGTTGAGGCCCTTTTTAAAAATTCCATCTGCTGATCTAAAACCCCTCTTCGATCTCCTGGAGGGTGAGCCTCATATCTCCTCACCCAGAAAATTTACCCCTGCTGCCCACCGAGCCTTACAGATGGTGGAAGAGGCCTTACAGGAAGCACAATTACAACGTATTGAGGAGTCACTACCTTTTAATCTGTGTGTTTTTAAGACAGCTCAATTGCCAACTGCAGTCCTGTGGCAACATGGACCATTACTTTGGATTCATCCAAATGCTTCCCCTGCTAAGATTATTGACTGGTACCCTGATGCTGTTGCACAGCTCGCGCTTCGCGGAATAAAAGCAGCTGTTACACATTTTGGCAGGGATCCTGATTCCTTGATTGTGCCTTATACTGCTGCACAAGTTCAGACCTTGGCAGCCACATCTAGTGATTGGGCAGTTTTAGTTACTTCCTTTTCAGGACAAATTGATAATCATTTTCCAAAGCATCCAATTTTACAGTTTGCCCTAAACCAGGCTATAGTGTTTCCACAAGTGACAGCTAAAGACCCACTCCCAGATGGGACTGTGGTGTACACTGATGGATCAAAAACTGGTATGGGAGCTTATGTGGTCAAGGATAGGGTTATATCTAAACAATATAATGAAACTTCACCTCAAGTTGTAGAATGTCTGATAGTACTGGAGGTTCTTGAGGCTTTTCCAGGACCCCTCAATATTGTATCAGATTCCTCTTATGTGGTTAATGCAGTTAATCTCCTTGAGATAGCTGGAATAATAAGATCCTCCAGCAGAGTTGCTAACATCTTTCAAAAGATACAAGCTGCCTTGTTAAATAGGAGATTTCCTGTTTTCATTACCCATGTCTGAGCACATTCTGGACTCCCAGGTCCCATGTCCTTAGGGAATGACTTAGCGGACAAGGCTACAAAGCTGGTGGCCACTGCCTTGTCTACCCATGCACAAGCAGCAAAAGAATTCCATCAGCGCTTTCATGTGACGGCTGAGACCTTGCGCCGTCGTTTTGCTCTATCCAGGAAAGAGGCTAGGGAAATTGTTACTCAATGCCAGAATTGCTGCGAATTCTTACCTACTCCCCACATGGGAATAAACCCACGTGGCATTAGACCATTGCAGATGTGGCAGATGGATGTTACTCATATTCCCTCTTTTGGAAGGCTTCAATATGTTCATGTTTCTGTTGACACCTGTTCTGGCGTAATGTTCGCCACACCCCTAACAGGGGAAAAGGCCTCATATGTGATTCAACATTGCCTTGAGGCCTGGAGTGCTTGGGGAAAACCCAGAATTTTAAAAACAGACAATGGACCAGCATATACCTCTCAAAAATTCCGACAGTTTTGTCGGCAAATGGATGTTACCCATCTAACTGGCCTACCTTATAACCCTCAAGGACAGGGCATTGTGGAACGTGCCCATCGTACACTCAAATCATATCTGATTAAACAAAAGGGGAGTATTGAGGATGTTCTACCCTCGGTACCAAGAGTTGCTGTATCCATGGCACTTTTTACCCTTAATTTCTTGAACTCTGATGCCCAAGGCCACACTGCGGCCGATCGCCACAGTTTAGAGCCTGATAGGCCAAAAGAAATGGTAAAATGGAAAGATGTCTTGACTGATCTCTGGAAAGGCCCGGATCCTATTCTTATAAGATCCAGGGGAGCTGTGTGTGTTTTTCCACAGGAGGAAGAAAACCCCCTGTGGATCCCTGAAAGACTCACTCGAAGAGCTCCTTCACAACTCCAGAATAAGAAGGATGGAGGCCAAGTGGGTGATGAAGACTCTCCTACTCGGGATGATGGTTCCTAGTATGATGGGAGAGTTACGGTGGGCCATCATGTCTACCTTCCCCCTACCGATGCCAGTGATGCAGAATGCCCAGGTGTTCCCTAGATTTTTCACAACTAATAGAGAGTTGGGGTTTGCCTTTTTGCCTTTAGATCCTCAGATACAGAGTTTTCAGGATGAGAGAACCTTGTCATTAGTAGGAAGCTTGTGCTTTACTGTGATTTCTTCATTAAAGGATAATTTTATTCATATGGATCCAGAAAGATCTAATGCTAATCCTTTTGAATTAATGGAAGCTGTACTGATCTTTCTCCTATGATAGTGAGAAGGGACAGATTACTTTTGATTGGAAAGGGGCATTTGGCTTAGGCAACAGTCTGAGTGAGGGACAGAGCTATGGATCATCTGATTGGTCCTCCTCCAATGTTAAGTATACCCCTTTTAAGAGAACTAATTATTCAGCTGCCCTTTATTTGGGTTGTGAGTAATGATACCTTAGGTAAGAATCAGAAAGAAATAAATTGCTCTGCTTAGAATTGTTTTTATGCATTATGCTGGGATGCTATTAAGCACCCTTTTGCTTTGGTAATGCGCATGCCTCGATTTGTTCCAGTTCCTGTTGAGACGCCAAGTAATTTGAGTTTGTTTAGGGAAAAGCGAGATTTTTGGGATCTCTGCTATTATTGTGGGCCTGATAGCCACCGCCGCGGTTACTGCTTCGGTTACCGCCTCGGCCCTTGCACTTTCTGCCACTGTGCAGACAACTCAAACCATTAATGAACTATAGGCCACTGTGACCATGGTCCTAGATAAACAGGCCACTGCCAATTCTCAGATACAAGGAGGCCTGATGTTGGTAAACCAACAGATTAATTTGGTTCAGGAACAATTGGATATATTGTGGCAGATGGCCCAATTGGGATGTGAACAAAAGTTGCCTGGCCTTTGTGTCACTTCAGTACAATATGAGAATTTTACAAGAGCAGCTAACCTGTCACAAGCTCTGTCTCAACATTTATTACAGAATTGGACTTTTGAGTTTGAGCAGACACTCCGTGAGTTGAGAATGGCGATCCTGCAAGTGAATTCGACGCATCTGGATCTTTCTCTGATGGAAGGCCTCTCCTCCTGGATTTCATCTGCATTTTCTTATTTTAAGGAATGGGTGGGGGTAGGATCATTTAGCCTAGTTCTCTGCTGTGGAATAGTGTTGATGCTTTGGATGGTGTGTAAGCTCAGAGCCCAAACAAAAGAGACAAAGTGGTGGTGGCACAAGCACTTGCTGCCTTAGAACACGGAGCCTCCCCTGACATTTGGTTAACCATGTTAAAGCAATAGGTCGCTGGCCTCCCAGCTCTTGCACCCCACGAGGCTAGTCTCATTGCACGGGATAGAGTGGGTAGGCTTCAGCAGCCCAAGGAGTTGCAAGGCTAAACACTGCACAGGAGAGGTCTGCGGTATAACGACTTTCTCCTGGGAGATAAGTCATCTTGCATGAAGGTTCTATGTCATGATCTCCTTCCCCCAGAAAAACGACATCGGACTGGTCAGGGCTCTCTCTGGGGATAAGACCCTGGAGAGGAGCTTTGTACATGTTCCGAATTTGCACATGGGGATTTGACCTCTATCTCCACTCCAAAGTTGTGGGTGTCCTATTGCTTCAAAAATAAATGAATAGGGGGAGAAAAATAAATGAATAGGGGGAGATGTGAGGAGCCGCCCTCGCTATCGCTATTGCCGTTAGAAGATGGCGCTGACATCTGCTGTCAGTTGGAGTTAACCGTTAGAAGATGGCGCTGACATCTGCTGTCAGTTGGAGTTAACCGTTTAAGCTGTGCCTCTCCCGTGGCGTCATCTGGGGTGATGTGCAAACCACCAATCCCGGCTCTACACGTCTCACTCGGAGCTCCTAGGCTTATATAAGGGGCTGGGTTTCTTAGCTTGGGGTCTCCCTCTAAGAAGCTGATCATCTATCTCTCAAGATGCATTAAAGCTTTACTGCAGAAGGATCCGAGTGTTCTGCGTCGTTCTTGCTGGCGAGACGGTAGCGCGGGACAGTCTCCTGTACCAATTCATTCTAGGGTACTACCTACTTTGTATTCTAAGAGGTTCGATGTGGTTGGATTTATTATGAGGTGTTTGATCCATTTGGATTTAAGCTTGGTGCAAGGTGATAGATATGCATCTCTCTGCAGTATTCTACATACCAGCATCCATTTGTTTAAGATACATTCTTTTTTCCATTGTATAATTTTAGCTTTGTCAAAACTCCAGCATTCATAGGTATGTGGGTCAATATCAGGGTGTTCAATTCAATTTCATTAATCCACCTGTCTGTTTTTTGGCCAATACCAAGCTTTTCTCAGGACTGTAACTCTAGTCAGAGATAGTGATACCTCCTGAATTTCTGTTATTGTACTAGGTTGTTTTTGCTATCCTGTTTTTTTTGTTTTGGTTGTTTTTCCTCATAAATTTGAGAAATTTTCTTTCAAGGTCTGTGGACAATTCACCTGGGATTTTGATAGGGATTGCATTGAATCCTTATACTGCTATTGGTAAGGTTCCCATTTTTACTATATTTATCCTACCTATTAAAGTGCATGGGAGATTTTTTCCATTTTCTGTTATCTTCTTTAATTTTTTTCTTTAGAGACTTAAAGTTCTTGCTTGTCATCATATTTGATGAACTGTTATATCTTCTAATTCTGAGGTCTCTCGTTCAAATATGATCCTCATCAATTTTGAATTATGTTTTTCCTGAAATGTCATTTATTTTATATTATCCAGATCAATATGGTTTCTTATGATAGGTATTAGGGACTTTATTTGCACTAGGAAGGTGTTTTCTGCATGATGACAGATGTAACAGATCCACATTGACATGGGGACATTTAATAGGTCCTTAAGATGTTTACCAATGACAAAGGGTTACCTTCAATATCCCTTTTTGATGTACATTCATTTCTCCAATGCATGTCTTTGCCATACCTTCTGCACAATCCAGAAGAATGAAGTTTTGGATTATGTTTAGAAAAAAACATTGTTTCTAGGAATGTCCTATTTTATAATCCCTTTTAAAATGACCTTGTTTGCAACAATTGAAACACTTAACACTTTGAGTTTTCTTCAAATCTCTGGAAATCAACTCTCCTATCTAAGAATCATCATGGTCATGCGAGTTAATATTGACTGCATCTCAGATCCATTCCTCCTAGGGTATTGATCTTGCCTTTAACATCTTATTATCTTTCTGCATTGAGCAATTGCATTTTCAAAAGTCAGAGATTCAATTATTAGTTGTCTGGCTCCTGAATTTGGTGTAATATTGTTTACTGCTAAAAATCAATCTTTGTAATAAATCCATGAAGTGGATCCCAGTCTGACAATTGTGGAGTTATCATAAGACCTAATCAGGCCCCATGAATAAGGGTATCAGTTAGGGTCTGGGCAGTGGAACTAGGATTTGTCTCTCATGCACAAATGGACTTTCTGCCCCATTGCCTTTGGAGGAATACTCTCTCAACCTAAATACATGAGGGAGTGCCTAGGTCCTGCTGCAAATGATGTGACAAACTTTGATGATTTCCCCATTGGAGGCTTCATCCTTCCTGAGGAGTTGATGGTTGTGGGATGGGGATGGTGGTGTGAATGGGAGCGTGGTATGGAGAGGTAACTGGAATTACTTTGTAAAATAAGATTTTTAATTTAAATGAAAATTAATTTTAAAAAGCCACAAAAAGTCCTTTTGGGCCCTGTATAACTTTAGTAAATGACTCAATTATTTTTGTTGCCTACTTCTCCAATACTGTCCCAACATTCATAGTTGGTACATGGCATAAAGACAGGGAGTTGTTATCACACAGACATTGCCTTTCTCTGGTAGAATAATCTTATCCAAGAGGTTGATCATGGGAGAATTCCATACCACTATCTCTCCTGCCTTGTTCATTAGTCTTACCTTTTTCTCTGAACCCTGTACTCCATTTTAATTGTGGAGCAGGATCTAGAACAGCTTTAACCAAGCCTATCCATTCTTTAGTGTTATTTCTATTATAAACTGACCATGAGTTTAATATCTGCTTTACAAATGGTGAATGCATACCATATGAGATTGTCACTTCCTTGAATCTCCTTAACCTAACATTGACACAAGAGTCCTCAGGAGTCCTATTAGTTCTTATAGAGCCTATATCATTTTGCAATTCCTGTAAGGTCACTGAATATATTAAGTTTGTTTGTTTAAAAACATTAGGCTGTTTCTCTGTACCCTTATGGTGCAATGCTGAAATTGGTTTGTCATTAAATTTTCTCTGTCTGGATCTCTATATCTGTATGATCTCTTTTACTAAGTTTTTCTAAAATTTGTATCTTAGCACCAATTTTAACCAAGATTTTTAGTGATAAAGCAAATGTGATAAAACTGATAATGTGCATAACTGGCATTACATAAGACCCATCTAAATTAGTTATCCCTTATGTAATTGTTCTATTTTCAAATTGTCCAGCATAGTATTACACAGAGAATAAAATCCCTCCATTGTAATATTTAATCCCATTTTATAGTTTAGGAAAAAACTCTGTCTTTTAACTAATTCATTCATTTAAGAATTCCCAATTGCCTTACCAAATCTGAAAACAATGTCAGTGAATTGTGAGGTATAGTATGTCTAATCAGAGAACCAGCATGAGAGTGTTAGCCAGAGAAGAGTGGCTATAGGGAGAGACTAAAATCCTCAGTGATGGAGAGGGAGAGAGAGGAGAGAGAGAGAGGAGAGAGAGAGAGAGAGAGAGAGAGAGAGAGAGAGAGAGAGAGAGAGAGAGAGAGAGAGAGAGAGAGAGAGAGAGAGAGAAAGACTGCACATGGTACATGGTATTGTGTGGAAAAACACATGTGGCAGGAGTAGCCTGAATGCAGAGCAGCTATTCTAAAGCAGATAAGTTCTGTGGCATTTGGGCATTTGGAGCCCGGATGCTTCTGGAGATTGGGTGACATTTGGGAACTGTAATAGTGAGGCTATAGCAGGGACATTTCTAACTAGCTTAGAGGCCTGGCAATAACAAGAAAACCTAACCATTTGGGCAGTGAATCTAGCAGGATTCCTGCATGCAGTTATAACTGTGCCACTAGCTGCAAAGCCATAGGTAAGTGTTTTTTTGTGTGAATTTGTATCTCAAAAGTAGGTTGCCAGTTGTAGAATGAATAATAAAAACACAGAGATGGATATTGGGGTACAAGCTGAAAATCAGTAAGGCAAATCAACCAAGCCATTAGAGAGTTCTCACCTAAGAAAGGCTAAAACAAAAGAGGAGAGATCCTGTCCTCAGAGAGACTGCAGACCATAGTGCTGTCCACCAGACCTCAGAATGCACTGAGACTACACTGAGCAATTGCCTTATATTCCTTTCTAGTGCTGGATCAAAGGCATGAGCTCTGTTTCTCTTTTAGTTTAATTCATTCTCATGTAGTCTAGGTTGGCCTTGAATTCACAGAGATCCATCTGCCTCTGTCCGACAAGTGCTGGGAATAAAGTTCTGGTCACCCCTGCCTGTTCTATGGCTAAATAAAGGCTTAGGTGTGTGGCTAACTACTGGATTCGTTCTACATTCTGGTCTTCAGGCAACCTTTATTTGTTAGATTATGGACAAAGTATCTCTAGAGTTACCAACCTCTCTTGCCAGAGTTATATACTTAGGAAGGTCTTGGAAACAACACTGAACACTTTTATCACCAAAGCCTACTACTTGCTCAGCATCCACCTTGGTTTGTATGTATTTCCAATGATTACACAACAGCCACAGCAGATTGGCCAACCATTCAGCAAAAGATGACTTCATGAAACATAGTTGCTACATTCTGTACAGACTTAACAATAGCTCTTGCTAAAATTAACTGGTGCTAATACTGCTGTCAGGAAGTGAAAGAAAAAAAGCATTCCAAGATAGATTCAAAACACCAAGATGCAGCGATATTTGAGATGCAGCAACTTCTTTGTGAGTTTTATTGAGTTTGTCCCACAAGGGCATTAATCTCCGACATAAGGAAATTATTTGCTATACACTGCTTCTATGTGGCATTATCTGACAGCAGCTATTCTTTTTTGTTTTTCTTGTTGTTGTTGTTGTTTGTTGTTTTTTCCATATATTTTATTTATCTTTTTACACATGTCACTCTCAGTTCCCTCTCACTCCCTTCCTCCCCCACCTCCCAGTCCTCCCAACCCCTCACCCCCACTCCAACCACCTCTGCTCCCCAGGGAGGGCAAGGGCTTCCATAAGGGATTTTCAGAGTCTGTCACATTATCCAGGGAAGGGCCTA
Source organism: Mesocricetus auratus (assembly GCF_017639785.1). Classification (NCBI taxonomy): domain Eukaryota; kingdom Metazoa; phylum Chordata; class Mammalia; order Rodentia; family Cricetidae; genus Mesocricetus; species Mesocricetus auratus. The sequence continues at coordinate 589,684 of NW_024429233.1, read as the reverse complement.
TGTTCTTCCCCATGTGTCCAGGCTGGGAGAGCACCCCTCCAAGTGGTATGGGTTCCCAGAGTCCATCTGTATGCCAGGAATAAAAACAGCAGTTATTCTTAATATACCATTAGCAAGTCTCTTGGTTTTAGCTCCTATTTCCTTTCGGGGATTTGGTGATTAGAAATTGTGCAATATCACAAACTTGGTTTGAAATTTCCATTTTCCAATCTTCTCAAATCATGAACTGTTGGATGTAGAATGTTTTTAAATGGTTTACTTTAAACAGCTGACCAAAACGATGAGGAATGTATATAAGAAGAGCAGTGGGCTTTTTATATTTCCCGACTTTTAAAAATACCTCAGCTGCCTTTGTTCAGAAGACTGTCTTTAATTGTTCCAGGACTTTCTCTTCTGGCCTCTCTTAGTGGCAGTGACAGGTTCTTCTGACTGCAAACCTCTTCCAGGGGACACTTTTATTCGAACAGCCTGAGTCAGCTACCAAAAGCAATGGCAGCATGCTGTGGGAGGCCTTTTTGTGTATGTTCCCTCTCTTCAATGAAGCAAAACATGATGGGAATAAGCTTCTAGATGCTTTAAATAATCTGGTCTGGAAAGGTTGTCATTATGAGCAACGGAAATAAAAGTCCTTTGAAGAGTTGAAACTTCATTGTGTCAGAGCTAGAAAATATTATGCATGGTACAAGAGCAGTCATTCTGGAAAGTGACCTTGTCCCTTCAGAAAATGCTTGTTAACAGAAATTATTTCTCCCAATATTCAACCCTCCCATTTTTTAACGTTTAGTGACCCCAGGAGGCCCTTAGCCTTTCTGTCCCCTGTGAAATCTGATAGTGATTTCCAACATTATCATTTGTTTCCATAGTTTTCTTCTTGCACATAGAATGCTGATAGAAACTATTACGAAATAACAGCAATAGCATACAGTTCTCCTTAAAAGAAGGGGTGGAGTGTTCATGTTTTCTGATAGAAACTTCTCGGGGGACTGTGACATTCTCTTCCAGTGACTGCTAGGTTTGATGTGACAGTAGTGTTCTCTCCCAACCACTGTTGATTCTGAGCCTTATTTTCTCATTCAATCTTCAAAGACTGTAGAAGTGAACTTCCAAAGGTTGATCTGTTTCCCAGTATATTAAAAAGTGTCCTTGCAGCACTTCTGACCCTGTCCCCAACAAGTTCATAGCCTCACACTATTGCTTTCTGAAATGAACCTGACTTCACATCCTGAACAATTAACCACCTTTTCCCTGTACTTTCTCACATGCCTTTCATTGCTTCATTTATACATTATTTTGTTTGTTAAAATTTGGTTTATCTTATATGTATCAATGTTTTCCCCAAATGCATGTCTGCGCACTTAGTATGCTAATTGCCAAAATAGACTTGAGGATGATGTGACATCTCCTGGAACTAAATTTACAGAAAAATTTAAAGCATCTCATGAAGTTTGGGAATCAAATCCTGGTTCCTTGCCAGGGTAGTAAGTGCTCTTAACCACTGAGCTATCTCTCCAGGCTTGATGATAAACTGCATTTAAATTAATTCATCATTTTCCATTTTAGTTTTGCCTGCCCCACTTCTGACTTTAAGAAATAATCATTTTAACTATCTATTCATTGATCATTCTTCAGACATCAATTCATCACTTCCTCTAATGCATAATCAATTCATTTGTAAACAGTTTGCTATGCCTTTGGTCTGTTACCTTCAACAATCTATTTTCCTGACTTGAAAGTATATTATAGATAAAGAGTACTGAATATTTCTTGAATACTTCCCAAAGAAGTCTTTAGAGATTCAATCACTTCTCATCTAATTGGTTACATTTTCCTTTCTTTTATTTATAGATTTCTTAACTTTGCCTTTAAGTGGGAAAACTGACTTGCAGCCTAGGAATAGGAGGGGGGAGAGAAGCATCCTGAATAAAGTTGAGATTTTCACCAAAAAGATGGCTGCTGAAGCAGAAAGGGTCATAATTCAGCTTCAGAGAGCTTTGCTAAGGCTAGAGCCATTGTTCTGAATTGGTAGTGAGCAGATATTTTAGATGAACTGGAATGCCTTCTGAGCTTTTTGCTGTCAGACTGTGGGAATGATTTAGAGTCCATACCCCAAAGCAAGCAATATTCTCAGGCAACTCACACACATTCTGAAGACCAGCTGGGCTCCTACTGGATGAGGGGAAGCTGATTCTCAATTGGCATAAATTCAGTGTTACAGTGAAGCATGAAGGATGAAAGCCTCAGTTCACAGAACCAATAAATTCCTTCTCACTTCAGTCATCAGGTTACCTCTCCTCACTTGACAGCTTAGGCACCTTCTGTATGGGAGCCCATCTCATTTCTGGGACATTTTGATTATTAGGAATCTCTGTTATAATTCTTCATTTGTTAAATGTATTGAATTTCTCACTGAATGCTTAAGTTTGTACTCAATGTTTCCAGTCTTCAGATAAAGCTCACTGTCCCCATCAGACCTTTGCAGGTCTCCATAAGTAGTGACGATCTCTGTGTTAGCTTCTTATGGCATTGGGATTACCTATTATAACATCTTCAGTTAGAATGAAATACCATGCCAAATACCAAAATATGTTTGGAAATACATACCATTGCTCATGGTATTTCCTCATTTTAAATTTATGCTATTATGCTATTATTGGCTTCAGGACCCAGAACAAGTCCTGATGAAATTAGCCTGAAATACTTGTTCTTGAACATGTGACCCAACTAATAAAAAAGGAAGAAAGGCTGTCTTCAAGGTTATCTGTTGGTTAGCACACATACATGTGACAGAAGATGTTTGGACACTAATTAAACTCATGGCAAAAGTCAAGGCAAATTATGACAACATTTTACTGATCACTTGTCCAAATGCCGTGTCAGCCAGTGTATGCTACATCTCCATCTCAGTCTGACTTCACCCAGTCATACCCTCTCCCTGCTGCTCTGTTACATCACGCCCCCTCATGGTCACAATGCTGCTCTGAGATGTTGATGCATTGGTAAACACATTAACTCTTAACATTAGGCAACTCTACCCATCAATGCATTTGAAGAGTAAAGGAGATATCAGTTGCATATGACATAATTTAGTCTTTACAGGAACAGAGCTGCAGCTACATATGTCTCATGCAGTCACCTCTTTTCTCTTCAGTTTTGCTTTCTAGCTCTAGCTCTTAACTCTCCATGAACTCGAGGGGCTGTCATGTGTGCCTAAACATGTGCTTTCCATCTGCAATATCCTCCTGACCTCACACATGACTACATAATATCCTTGGCATCTCAGATGAGAGGCTGCCCTATCAAAAGTCCTTGTCTGTCCCCAAGTGGGGCTAGGGAATTTCACTTTATGTTATCTATGAGCACCGTGTTCTTCAATCACAGCATTGAACCCTCTATGAAGAATGCAATGTCTACCTTTCTTATTTTCATTTTATGGATAAGAATTCCATTCTCCAGTTCCTAGGACATGGATTCTGAATGAAGGAGTACATAGGATTAACACATTGTGAATTAGTGCTCAACAGGGCATGTGCTAAACACCTCTTGAGTTACTCTTCGTTAATTCTTGATTTAGATAAGAAAACATTAAGAGAGAGGCTTTGAGTTGCCCAAAATTATATGCTGATTGAAATTAATTAGAGTGAATCTAGCACCAAATCCTTACTTGTTCTTGGTGCCAGACTGTGTGTACAATGAATTCATCAAACCTCATCAACCTAGGTGCACTTGCAGTTTACCGAGTTATTGTACTCTCATGTGGTTTGAGAAGTTTTTATTACACTTCTTTATTATATATTTAAATTAGAAACAAGCTTGCTTCCCATGTTAGTCCCAGCTCCCCCTCCCTCTGCTCCACACACACTCCCCACCGCCAGCTACACCACCCACACCCGCAGTCCCACACCCAATCCCCACTCCATTTTTAAACCACTTCTGAAATGTTTGGTCCCATATGGATTCTTGGTACTCAGATTTCATTATGCACACAGGAGTTAAATTCAAACTCCCCAGAGTTTTGAAATTTCCTCTATCATTAGTTAAATAGACTCGTATTCCCATGTGCTTTCTGTCCCAGTAATCCCTTGCTTCACTGCTTTTTATGACTTAGTATTTTTTTCAGTGTTTTGCAATTTGAAAACATTTTATCAGCTGCATGGCTTGCACAGGTGTATCATTACCTAGGAACATACTATGGGGAATGCTTTTTTAAACCTCCCTTTCTGACAATAAACTTCATTTGATTATAGTCATAAAAAAGCTAACTCTGCTAAAAGTCATCATTTCTTCGGATAAGCTGGCATTTGTTCTGCTGTTTCTATATAGTAAGTTTTTAAAAATAAATTATATACAACAAATCTATGTATGTAGGCAGTTTATGTCAGGAGTTTCTACTTTCCTACTATGTGACCAAGAGGAGACAAAATCGAGGGCTACTGTGTTTGTATCCTAACTCACTGAAAGCTATCAAGTTTTATGTGTAAATTTAACAACATCTAAACATCAGCTTGACCACATGTCAGGAAGAAATAGCAGTAATATGTATACTGAGTGGTTTATATAAATGTATATATATTTGTTTGCTCTATATCTGAGGAATTTTAGTAAAATTGTGTTTATATAACTGATGTATATGTAATGTTCCAAATGAAAGTTTAAACATTTATTTATATACTTAATATATGAGTGTTTATATGCATTTGTTGGTTATACCAGTGGAGATCAAGGACAATTTTGAGAATCACTTTTGTCCTTCCATTATGTTCTTCCTGTCATCAAACTAGGGTAATCTGGTTTGAGAGCATATACCAACACTTGCTAATCCTGATCAATCTTGCTGACCTCAAGATAGATGTTTCTGAAATCTCTGGAATGTAGTTACATTATATTTCATCATATTACATTTGATAACCGTAAAGATGACCCCTAGGCTTTTCATTGTTCATTTATTCAGAAAATAAATATGTACAATAACTCCCTTCTGGCCCCAACACAGAATGTAAGTATAAGCAATTTAAGGGAACTTTAAGTAAAGAAAAAGTGTTATGATTATAGTGTATCCCAGTGGCTAAAGAATGAGGAAATAAGGGCTTATAGTTAATTAGTGATGGATGATATTAGTTAAGTTAATTATATTATTTACCACATTTTTGTTATGGTTTCATATCACACAGATAGGAAATTATAGCAAACAAAACTACTAGAATTTTCTGTTGAGAAGGTTGTATATAGTAAAGTGTTTCACAAAACATACAAATTCCCTGTAATCTGAGAAAATGTGCCTTATATGGAAAGCAAAGTTTGATAAGGTATGGAACTAAGGCTGGTTATCAGTTAACTCCACAGGAAAAGGCTATGTGGGAATGATGTGAGTAGTTCCAGTATGATCACAATGTTCTAATGAGGTACAGAGGGAGTCAGAGGTTTTCTTTTCTGAATCTGGTATGTGATATTTAGAAAGCCCAACATAGCTACTCTAAGGATGGAGAGGGCACAGAGAATCAGGCAGTTTTGGGAAAGTAGAAATCCCAGGCATATAACACTGTTTTAATGCTTCAGAATATAAAACTTCCTTGTAGCTGTTAATCTACATGAGACCAGTATTTTTTTATTTTACTTAAAGCACATAATATCATTGAATTTTGCTATACTGTACTACCTAACTTGCAGTAAATTACTAAGTTTTAGAAACAAATACAACGAGAACTCTAAGAGAGTCATACAGGATCCCCTGGTGATGAGGAAAGGGACAACATCTCATGAGCAAATTGGGAGCACTTGGGGAGGGCAAAGGGAGTTAGGAGATAGAGAAGAGAACAGGAGAGAAGCACAGAAGGGAGCAGAAAAATTGAGTCAGAGATGAATAGATATTCCTTAATAGAGGGAGGCATTATAGGTTTAAAGAGAAATCTTGCACTAGGGAAATGTCCAGAGGTCCATAAGAATGCCCCCAACTACGCATCTATGCAATAGTGGAGAGACTGCCATAAATGCACTTATCCTATAATGAGATTGATGATTATCTTATATACCAACCTAGACCCTTTATCCAGTAGCTGATGGAAGCAGAAGTAGGCACATACAGCTAAGCACAGAGCCAAACTCCTGGAATCCATTCAGAGAGAAGAAGCATGGATGAGCAAAGGGGTCAAGATCAGTCTGAGGAAACCCACAGAAATATCTGACCCGAACAAAGGAGTAGCTTATGGTCCCCAGAAAGACATCAGGGAAACCAACATAGGACTGAATCAGGGCCCCTGAACGTGGGTGTCAATTAGGAGACCAGGGAAGTCTATGGGGCCTCTGGTAGTGGAGTATTTATCTCATGTAAGAATGGAATTTGGGAACCCTTTCCACATGGAGGGATACTCCCTCAGACTAGAAACATGGGGGAGGGCTTACCCTGCCCCAAATGATGTGACAGACTTTGATGATTCCCCATGGAAGGCCTCACCCTCCCTGGGTAGAAGAAGGGGGAAGGGATGAGGGTTGATTATTGGCAACGGAGGATGGGAGAGAGAGAGAACTTGGGTTGATATATAAAATAAAATTGTTTCTAATTTAAATTAAGAAACAAACAAAAACTAGTGGCAAACCTTGCCCATTTGATCTGTATCAGGAGTCAATCATGTGATTTTTGTTATATCTCTGGTACCAAGAATAGAGCCTAGTTCTCAATAAATATTTGTCAACTTAATTAATCCTTTCTTACTTCTATGTAATGACTGTAGGGTACTGTTCAAAAAATAAGTCCAACACTTTGTACTTTGTAAAGCACATTCATACCTACTATCTGATTTTTCATTATACAACAAGGCAACTGATTGTATTTAACTTACAGAGGAGGAAACTAAGTTAAGACAGAGAGAAATTCCACTGCTTCAAAGATTGTAAAGGGAGAATTTTGTGTACCTAATTTTCTATTTGTATTTCTGAACCTGATGAGCTTTTATCTCTTACCTAATTAGTTAAGATGTTTACACTAATATGTGAGAATTCAAAAATTTTCATGATTCCAGGGACATTACAGAAGTCCATGAATTGAATTGTCATTTTATTTCCCAGACACTAATTGTAAATAAAGACCTAGGAATAACTATCTAAGGAAATGATGTAAAATCATTAGTAAATGCAGATTTAACACATTGTTAAATGTCATTCACACATAGTTTTAAAATACCTTCAGTTATATAATACATATAAAGTACTCTTTAAAAGGAAAACCTAGAGGCATTCACACCTACCAGTTGTCACAAATGTAGATCCAGATGGCAAAAATCTAAATGAGCTAGTGGATGGAGAATCAGGTCACCATAATGATGGGGACATAACGAACAAACAAGGCTGTGGAGTAAGAGGGGGATAAAGGATGTGTCATAATGCTGACGGTGACATTAAAGTTTCATTTCCTTTATGAAGACTGATGGAGTAGAGCAACATCTCGTGTCTACCAAGCAATGACTTGCTGGAGAGGCTGGAAGGAATGCAGAGAAGACACTAAGAAATGTTAGGTTCGTATGCTTTTCTGTACAAATCGGATGTCATTGTATACTTTGGGACCTAGTAGATTAGAA